>NC_059302.1:27429918-27437418 GCF_017591435.1 Portunus trituberculatus
ACCCATAATGCACTTCGAGGGCGGTGGTGGGAAGCAAGGCGTCCTGACACGCTGATGAATAAGTATCTGAAACATTGCTGTACTGGAAGGTAACACAGGAACGAGCAGCAGAGACCGTCAGTGAAAGCCAATATACTCAACACTGACGATACAAGTTTTCTGGGAAGCAAGGAGTCTGAAGGGCGTAGATACATCCTGACGTTCTGATCAATAAGTAGCTGAACATTGCTGCACTGGAAGGTAACAGGAACGAACATCAGAGACCGTCAGTGAAAGCAAATCTACTCGATACATGTTTTTCTCCCGAGTTCAATATCTGTCCGCAGCAAAACTCTTATCCAGAAGTAGTCAGCAAAACTCTTATCCAGAAGTAGTAAAGAGGAGAATTTTTTTTTTTATCCTTTTGTCTTCGTTTTCATTTCCTTTGTTATTAGGTTTTGTTATGCGTGTTTTGACCTCAGTACTGGGACGCGTTTTTACCACGAGTTTTGTGTGGGATTGTAAGTAATTACTTACTAGTTTAGTCTATTTGTTGCAGGGGCGAAACACCATCACTGGCCTGTCCCCTCTTAAACTGGACCCGGGATGAACTACTTAACCCGGTGGGGGCGGTAATAAACAGCTTCGAATGGTTCAGAGTTTAATAGACCTGCAAAACACATAGGTATACACAATAACAACAACAGGGACACCTTGCGCACCACCCGGCTCTCACCAGGAGTCTCCCTCAGAGGGAGTGAGGGCCAGAACAACACTAATCTCACCAACACTGGAGGCAGATTCGTTCACGGCGCCAGGAAGCAGGTAGAGGGTGAAGCCAGGGCAGCAGAGGAGAGAACAGTCCTTGGAGAGACCAGGGAGTTTCCTGCCGTCTGGGTGTTGGCGAGGCTCGAGGTACCCGGTTAGGTGTTCACTGGGGCCTTGAGACGTGGATGACTGGAAGAAGCAGGGTTCTCGAGACATACGTGGCAGAGAGAAATGAGCGAAGTGTTGCTCGGGAGTGGCCGAACAATCCAGAACGAGGGGTGATGGTCAGGTGGTGTTCTGCCCTTTACATAACTCCCCCCTCCACGCCACGGTAGTCTTGTAGAACACTCCTAGGGAATGCGATGCCTTCTGGAGAAAAGAAAGGATAGAAGAAAATATCTTAACTCACCTGAGGTCAGCACAGATTGTCAGCTCCAGCAACATGAACGACCCTGAATTTGTATGGTTGCAGTCCTAGACTCCATCTCTGAGAAGGCGATCATTCTTGCCTTTGAAGGTGCATATAGGTGAGGGGTTTGTGATCTGTTTGAAGGTGTACATATAGGTGAGGGGTTTGCGATCCGTTTCCAAAGTATATTCTTTCCCTCCGAGGAAAAAATCAAACGAGAATGGAGAATACTATACCTAGGCATTCCCTCTCAATGGTAGAATACCAGGTTTCCCCGAGGAGCAGTTTTCTGGTAGCATACGCAACTAGATGACGAATGCCAAGATGATAGTGAAGTAAAGCCGCTCCAATCCCTCGGGTGGAAGCGTCGCGTCCGTTCTAAGATCCCTCGGGTGGAAGCGTCCGTTCTAAGTACGGAAGGATGGCTAGGATTGGGGAAACTAAGTATGGGGTTAGAAGAGAGGATTAATTTGAGCTGGTCGAAACAGGCCTGCAACTCGTCCGTCCAGGCAAGGGGCTCACGAACAGTCTATGTAGCAGATCAGTCAGAGGGGCAGTGAGGAAGGATGCCTGAGGGATAAAAGACTTGTAGAAACTCAATATTTCAATAAATCCTCGTAGAAGTTTCTTAGTGGACGGGGGTGGTATCTTAAAGAGCGCTTCCACTTTGTCAGGCTGGGGTTGAAGACAGTCACTTCCCAAAATGAATCCAAGGTATAGAATGGAAGGGAATCCAAAATGGCACTTGGAGATCTTGAGTACAAGTCCATGGGTCCTGATCCTGTCCAGCACAGCATGAAGGGTCTTTAAATGCAGGGCCCAGTCTGAAGAGTATAAAAACATTAACAAAATAAAAGGTCACGTTTGCGAGTCCCGAGAGAACAATGCGCACGAGCTTGATATAGATGGCACAAGAAGTGACCAGGCCGAAAGGTAGTCTGGTGAACTCCATTAGGCTCACGTGGGTTGGGAAGGCTGTCAGTGGCATGGCTCTGTCAAAGGGGCTTGGTAATAAGCCTTGTTGAGATTCAACTCAGTGAAGAATCTTGAACCGGAAAACATGCACATATCTTCTTCAGTGTTGCAGCTGGGCTCAGCCTGAAAGACTAGCTGTCGAGTTTACGGTAGTCGATGACCATCCGATAAGTGTTGTCTGGCTTAGGAACCATCACGACCGGCGAACAATGTTGAGAAGACCATAGGATGATTCCAACAGGAAGTACACCCAGGAACATCAGAAAAAACAGTCAAACTCTGACAGGAGATACTCAATGTCAGCTTGTGAAGTTAAATTTGGGTTGATCCTGGATCGTCTACCCTTGTCGGAGCAGCCATCAGGTGTCACTGGCAATGAGCAGCACTCTTCTTCACAAATAAGGTGGTTGTTCTCCGGGACATACTCTTCGGTCTCTTCAGGTGTTGACACTTCGTCTAAGACTTCGGTGTTGACACTTCGTCTAAGACTTCGGCAAAGCTGGCACTAGCACGACGGATGTAACGTCTTAAGAGGTTGACGTGGTACAATTTCGGACCTTGGGGACAATCAATTAGGTAATCAATCACCCTTACCTTGTCGCTCTAAAGCTTGCTGGAATCGCTGGGAAGGACTTCATCGCCAGGTTGAAACTGTATCTTCACTTTGATGTCAAAGTAGGTCTTATATTTCGAGGCACTGATGTCTGCATTGTTAGTGGCGATCTGCGCGGTCTCTGCTAGCTTCTCCTGTAGCTCTACCACGTAGCGGAAACCGGATCGGTCGTCGTCCTTCAGGTTCCGGTCCTCCCATAGACTTCCAAGGGCGGAGGAGGTCCCAAACAGTCCTTCCATAGAGAGGTTGGAAGGCGGAGAAACCGGTTCTATCGCTGGATATCTCTTGAGGGCGAATAATGTAGGAATCAAGTATCTGTGCCACTCTCGAGGGCGGTCCTTACAGAGCTTTCGTAGGGAAGTTTTAAGTGGTGCATGTAGACGTTCAATGCGACCATTAGTGCCAGGATGAAATGGAGTCCTAAATAAAGGAGTCCCTAACAACTTAATCAGTGAGAATTCCTCGTGGTATACAGACTCTAGCGAAGATGGATAGTAAGGCCTCAGCAACGAAGATGGAGTCTATTTCCTTCAGTGGCACGGCTTCTGGGAATCCAGTGGCAGTCGATTAAAATGAGGATGTACCCGTGGCCTTCTGAGGATGGGGAGACAGTGGTCCAACCAAATCTACTGCCACTCTGGGAAAAGGTTCTGTTATAATTGGAAGAGGATGGAGAGGTGCTGGTCAGACTCCTTTGGCAGACAATCGTTGACAGACGCCACAGGATCGACAGAAGTCTAATATCCGCGCCCATCCCAGGAAGTGGCTGGATACCTTCAAGGTCTTTCTGCGAGAGAAATGACCTGCTAAAGGGTTTTCACGGCCAACAGACAGGATTATTGGTCGACAATCCTTAGGAACAAGAGTGAGCTTACTAACCTTTGCTGGATGTTTCGAGGTCAAACACTTCCAGTAGAGAAGTCCAGTACAACGAAGGTAACAAAAGTAGTGCCGTCCTTTGTCCGCTCCTCTTCACCGGTGTTAACTTTGGAGTCACGTCCAAGGGTTGCAATTCTGGCAAAACTAGAGGATGAACACTTCATTCTGCGGGTTTCTACAGCATATGCTCACATTAATAGCAGCTCCTCTTCTAAGGCTGGAGGAAAAGAAGAGGCAGTGGGCAGAGGAGACTGAAGCATAGCCAAATCACTGACTGAGGTTTGAAGCGAGGAGGATGGCGCTTTGCTATTTATGAGACGGCTCATCAGAACTATGAGCTCCCGAGATGCTGCCAAAGACAAGCACGCTTCATTGGAGCTAGGATAGCATTATCAATCCAATGCTTGAAATATGGACATCTTATATAGCACCTAATGGTTGGAAAAATATCTTCCCGTCCTTACCTTATGTCGCCGAGACGCCAGCATCAGGCACTGCCTTCTCAGAGACGATCACGCAGTTGCAGCCGGTGTCTGACTAGTAGTAGCCCAGGAGCCATTGATCATGCCGGCAACTGCATAATCTGGGAGAGACCGCTCATCCATACAAAACCCTACCTTGTATTTGTCCTGTGGTTCTTTAAAGGCTGTGAGATTTTGTGGACACTTAAGACCTCACACGACCGTTTTCCCCAATTATAACACTTCATCCGGAAGTAGCTTCTTTGGTCCGGTTTAGCATTAATGGCCTCATTGACCTTTTCAGTAGGTAGATCTCCCAATGGCTGGTGTTATGCTTAGGGTAGGCGTTGTGAGCTGCAGACCAAACATCAGCCTTACCTACGGCTCCTTTAAAAGCTAAGGAGATCGTAAGAAAGGGAAGCAATTAACTATTATAAACTCATGAAGGGATTCAAAGTAAGTTATTAGGGAAGCAATTAACTATTACTCATGAAGGATTTAGTCTGTTGCGGGGCGAGGTGCGAAACCATCACTGGCCTGCCCCCTCTAAACTGAGCCCCAGGATGAATTACACAACCCGGTGCAGGCGGTAATAAACAGCTTCGAATGTTCCAATTTCACTAAACTTGGGACAACACAAGTACACACAATATAACAAAAGGGACACCTTGCACACCACCCGGCTCTTACCATGACTCTCCCTCCAGAGCGAGTGACGGCCAGAGAAACACTAATCTCACCAACACTGGAGGCAGACTCGTTGACGGCGCCGGGAAGCAGGTAGAGGGTGAAGCCAGGACAGCAGAGGAGAGGCCAATCCTTGGAGAGTCCAGGGAGTTCTCTGCTGTCTGGGTGTTGGCAAGGCTCGAGGTAGACTCGGTTAGGTGTTCACTGGGGCCTCGAGACGTGGAGTGACCGGAAGAAGCAGGGTTCTCGAGACATACGTGGCAGAGAGAAATGAGCGAAGTGTTGCTCGGGAGTGGCCGAACGATCCAGAACGAGGGGCGATGGTCAGGTGGTGTTCTGCCCTTTACAGCGATTAGACGATTTTATTGACATTAGGAAGGGTTTAGGGAGGTCAGAAAATTAATGGCCACACTCTTCACTATCTTAATCCCCACGTGAGTTTTTGAAGCTGTATGAAATCGCCAAATAGTGAGCAGAATAAATAAGAAAACACGTCATTCTACTGAAGGTGTTAAGGATATGTGGTGTTTCTTCCTTATTCTTCTGTTCCTCCTCGTTATCCTCCTCTTCTCTCTACTCCTCGTCGTTCTTCACGTCCTTTCCTCCTCTTCGTCTTTCTCTTCCTCTTCTTCCTCTCCCTCCTCCTTGTCCTCGTCCTCGTACTCCTCTTCTTCCTTGTCCTCGTTCTCTTCCTCCTCGTCTTCTTCCTCGTCTTCATCTTCGTCTTCGTCCTCTTCCTCCTCCTCTTGTTGTTGTTGTTGTTCTTCTTCTTATTCTTTTTCTTCTTTTTCTCCTCCTCCTCCTCCTCCTCCTCCTCCTCCTCCTCCTCCTCCTCCTCCTCCTCCTCCTCCTCCTCCTCGTAATTTTCCCCTGTTTGCCATTCACTCCCAGGGTACAAGTAGGCGAGCACCTGTGAGAGTTTTGTGAAGGACTTGTGTTTAGTGCCTCGTTATTGCTTCCCCCCACTCGTGACCTCACTAATTAGCAGGTCACCTATTTTTACCTCGATAGCTGAAGACCACCTGTGCTTTGACTGACTGGAGTACTTCATCTGCCTATGCTTTTGGTTCATTGTCTAAAAATATAAACTCTTTTATTTTTTCTTCTTGATATTTGTTTTGGTATTGTGATGGAGTGAGTTGAGTTTGCTTTACTTTGATTGGTGTATGTAGTTGGTTGTGTTTTGTCTTTTCCTTTTTTTTTTTTATTGATTAAGAAGGAATATATTCTGTCTTTCTTTCTCTGTCTGTTTCTGTCTCTCTCTCTGTCTGTCTCTCTGTCTTTCTCTCTCTCTCTCTCTCTCTCTCTCTCTCTCTCTCTCTCTCTCTCTCTCTCTCTCTCTCTCTCTCTCTCTCTCTCTCTCTCTCTCTCTCTCTATCTGACTGTGTCCTTGCATGCTTCGTATCTTTATCACCATCACCGCTCTAATGAAACGTTAAAGCCTTTATTGTCATCACTAACACCCCAACACACCTGCCTCTATTATCGCCTCACTTACCTTGGTGAAGTATAAGATCTATTCATTCCTGGGATTACTAAGCGCATCTGTGCCCTCATTACCTCCCTCCACCCGTGCGTTTATGATCGGTGTAGATATTAATGTGTGTTTTTTATCCCATTGCTTCAGCTCGACCTTCTGGTTTAGAGATAATGTTGATAGTAATGGTCAGCAGTAATTAGTTCGTGCGTTTATGATTTGTATCGATTTTTTTTTATAATTCTCTGATTGATGGTTTTCTACTCGCCAGTGAACACTTGCCGCCGCCGTGACTGATGGGAGAACAGGTGAAAGACAGGTTTGATTGTTTTCCAGTATATGAGTATGTATTGATGTTAGTAGGTTTGTTTTATCTATTTATTTATTTATTTATCCACTTGTTTATTTATATTTTTAAATTTATAGTGGTGAGTTTAAAGGAAAGTTTAGAATCTTGACGGTGTATTTTAGTTCGTGACGATAGGTAATGATGATAATGATAATAATAATAACAATAATAATAATAATAATAATAATAATAATAATAATAATAATAATAATAGTAATAATAATAATAATAATAATAGTAATAATAATAATAATAATAATAATAATAATGATAGTAGTAGTAGTAGTAGTAGTAGTGCAGTAACAGTATCAATAATTATGACAATGCAAGTATCGAGAATGCAATCAACAACTAACACGGATCAGAGGAAATTTTTAGTGACATAAGAGAAACACTGCTTGCATCTCCCGAGGGAAATACAACAACCAACACAACAGTACAAAACATCACTTCAGGTAACGCGAGAGACAAACCATATCACGGACTTCAGAAGCCATGTGGGGTTGGATTACACTGAAGATACCAGCTAAGGGAGGCAAGTGTACCGCGAGTCATAAGGAGATGCAGATGAAGGAGGAAGGGGAAGGTTAGGGGTTAAGGGTTTGGGGAGGCAGGAGAGGTGACGGAATGGAGGGCAAGGTGTGCGATGAGGACGTGTGGTGAAAGATAATAGGACAGATTAGGGCGAGGGTGAGAGGGTGGAATGATGGAAGGGAAAGAGGCCATCAAAGGCTTTCACTGCACTAGTAAGGGGAGACCGGAGAGAGAGAGAGAGAGAGAGAGAGAGAGAGAGAGAGAGAGAGAGAGAGAGAGAGAGAGAGAGAGAGAGAGAGCACCAAGATATTTCTTCTCAAGCGATGGTGGTATAGTGGTGAGCATAGCTGCCTTCCAAGCAGTTGACCC
>NC_059302.1:27447418-27449918 GCF_017591435.1 Portunus trituberculatus
TGCTGATAACATGAAGGAGAGGTCTATTATAAAGCTGGTTGTTTTCTTGGCTCTCATTATAAGGTTTGTTGTGTAAGAATGGATGTATCTAAGCTTTTTCTCTTTCTGTGCTCGCAAGAATGGTGACTCGTCGGGTTGTGGGAAAAAGAAAAGAATTGCTATTGTTATTTGTGAATCGACAGTACAAATAAATTTTCTGTTTCAATTTTTTATTCTGTCTTTTTGCTCTAATCTTTGAGGCTTTACAGAGTGACGCACATACACGCCTACACACACACACACACACACACACACACACACACACACACACACACACACACACACACACACACACACACACACACACACACACACACACACACACACACACACACACTAAAAACCTCAGACGACTCAAGAAAATACGCTGAAGTGAAATAGAATAATGAAAGTGAAAATAAACACACACACACACACACACACACACACACACACACACACACACACACACACACACACACACACACACACACACACACACATTTCAGCAAGAGTATAATGGAAGATACAGAAAATTGAGTCCATTAATGTCAATAGAGATATTTAACTTTGTATTTGTCTCTCTCTCTCTCTCTCTCTCTCTCTCTCTCTCTCTCTCTCTCTCTCTCTCTCTCTCTCTCTCTCTCTCTCTCTCTCTCTCTCTCTCTCTCTCTCTCTGATTCTTATTTTCTTTTCTATTTTACTCCTCTCCCTTTCTCTTGTCTTTTCTCTTTTACCTTCCTTCCCTTCCCTTCCCTTCCTTCTTCTCTTCTCTTCTCTTCTCTTCTCTTCTCTTCTCTCCTTTTCTCTTCTCTTTTCTTTTTTTCTCTTCCTAAACACTAACCTGCTCATCCACTCACTTATACACACCCACACACACACACACACACACACACACACACCACACACACACACACACACCACAGGTATCCTCTCCTTGGTGAACATAGAGCCGTCAGTTTGAGTTGAAATTTACTGGGTTAATTCTGTCTTGCCCCCGAACCACGGCAAGCTGGCACACAGATTAACACGTCCCTCACTCCTACGAAAACGAGCTGTCAGGGAGGCGTGTCTGCGGCGCCTGAGAGAGAGAGAGAGAGAGAGAGAGAGAGAGAGAGAGAGAGAGAGAGAGAGGGATAGGGAGGTGGGTTTAAAGAATCGTATAAAAAATAGATGTTGGATTATGGAAGTAATTAAAGAAAAAGTTGTTGAAATTATTAAAGACAAAGTGAGAATACAATAAAATGGAAATGCGTGGAGTGAATAGAGATGATTATGAAATTTAATGCGTTGGAGAGAGAGAGAGAGAGAGAGAGAGAGAGAGAGAGAGAGAGAGAGAGAGAGAGAGAGAGAGAGAGATGACAATTGTGAATAACGAGGAAAGTGAGAAAAAGGAGAAGATATAAAAATAGATGAAGAAAGAAACAGTGAAGACGACTCAGAGGATTAAGAATAATGGAGAGGTAGAGAAAGGGTGAGAGATTAATGTGGACGTCTTCTAAGAATAAGAACATGTCATCATTTCTACTCTCCCTTCCCCTTTCCCTTTATTCTCCTTCGGCCACAGGGTTTCCTCTCCTTTGTCCCTCAGTGTCTCCTCCCACACTGTCTCTTGTCGCGTGGGAAAGAGACGAGTGTTTTTCTTGCCCAGCTTTAGGAGAGATTTGGGTGTTCTGTAGGCAGTGTTCTTCAGAATCGGCGTAATAGAGGGAGAAAAGGAAAATGGCTGTGTGTGTGTGTGTGTGTGTGTGTGTGTGTGTGTGTGTGTGTGTGTGTGTGTGTGTGTGTGTGTGTGTGTGTGTGATCAGATTTTGTTCTTCTAAATGCATATAATGAAACTTTTGTCTTTCAGGATGCTCATAAACGATAAACTATTTCTCTGACTTATAAATTCTGTACTGTGTGTGTGTGTGTGTGTGTGTGTGTGTGTGTGTGTGTGTGTGTGTGTGTGTGTGTGTGTGTGTGTGTGTATGTGTTTAGATTTCTCCAAAGTGTATATGTTGAAACGTTCATCTTTCAGGAAATTCACAAACGATAAACCTTTTGTCTTACTAATTAATCCTTTACTCTTCATATTTGTGTGTTTGAGGTGAATATAGGATTACATTCATCGTCTTTGTTTCGTCTGTCGTTTAGCATATTCATCCTTTTTAGAGAAGTCATGAATCTGTTACGCACTCCACTGTTTTATGGGGCCAAGGTATGCATCGCTTCTATATTGCAGTGGTAAAGGTTGTTTTTTATTTGTTTCTGATTTTAGTTTCTTTTATGTATGCAGTTTTCTATGTTTGATGAATGTATGAATAAATGGATGAATGTATGAGTTAAGTAATTAGTGTGTGTGTGTGTGTGTGTGTGTGTGTGTGTGTGTGTGTGTGTGTGTGTGTGTGTGTGTGTGTGTGTGTGTGTTTTCATGATCTCAGGGAAAAAAAACTATGTTGGAATGATATTGAATTTCTGAAAGTAAGACTGGATTTCACCT
>NC_059302.1:27452418-27454918 GCF_017591435.1 Portunus trituberculatus
CAGTCTCCGCCTTCAGCAGCAGTGGGCCGCGGGTAGAGGGGAACAGCGGCGCGGTGGCTGTGGTCGATGGGAAGTGTAATGAGCGTTATCACCAGCGAGCGTGGTCAGTATATTACCTCCTTGAGCCTTCCCGGGATGCGCCGCTGTACATTCCTTGGTTCGGTTGTAGAAATTAGACGTAGTGAAGAGAGAGAGAGAGAGAGAGAGAGAGAGAGAGAGAGAGAGAGAGAGAGAGAGAGATATTTGTTACTATTTAAAAGAATATGGCACTGGGTTTATAGATGAAAATAATATAAATGAATAAACACTACCGTACACCACTAAGTAATAATTGGTCTTTACTTTCTGATACATGACCTTGCCTAAAGAAGCGCCGTCTCTCAACTCTCACTGCTGACAAAATTCCCATAATAACAAATAACTTTTTAAATAGTTAAGTAGTTGAACAGATTAGAAAGCAGCATTAAATCTCCTGTTTTAATTTTCTGTTCCTTCAGTAATAATTTTTTAACAGAGCTCTAAATGTTTTTCGGACTTCATCATGTACAGCTTTAAGACTTTTTTGTTAACCAGTCTTTTAAGTATGTACTAATTAAATTCACTTCGCAGTTTTCCTCTATGTCCAACTCAGCAATTTATCACAGTAGACCCTTTGCATTTACAAAAGACGAGCATAGCAGCAAAGAATCCTCACTGAGTATTCCCTTAACAGCACTTAGAATATTAACCTCTTGATTAGCATGACGCGTTTCCATATTCATTCTGCTTACTGTTTGGTGATTTTATACAGCTTCAGAAACTTATGTGACGGGGATTAGAATAGTGAAGACTGTAGCCATTAATCTTCCTAATGTCAACAAAATGATCTAATCGTACACAAATCTCAAGGTAAAAATGTGCCTCAGTATGGAAGGAGTTAAGGACAAGTAAAAAAGTAAACAATTTAAACCGTGACACAGTGGAACCATGCGTGCTTTGGGTTCCGAGGGGTCTCCAAGCGCACGGTTCGAATCCTGTCCACGGTCCGAGTGTAGGTTGGGCTTCCTCACTCGGGGCAACGGTTTCCTAGCGGGTGGGCTTTGAGATAGGAGGTACCACAAAACGTATCCCCTTTAGCCCATAAATTCCCGTGAAAAGCCCACATGGTATAAAAAAAAAATGATAACAATGCCATGGAATAACAAACATGCTCTTTCCTCCGTGGTTCTGGTTACAAGATATTAATACCTGTCTGCCTATTTGTCTTGTCTTACACCTACACTAACTTGCACCACCAGGGGAAGGGAGGAGGAGGAGGTGGGAGTAAAGGAGAGAACAGCTATGCATCATCTTACCATGCAGGCGGTGGTGTCAGCCTGGCGGGGACGGCGGCGACCAGATTGCGTGCTTCATACTTTACTCCATGGCGTCGCAGGAAAACCATCATAATAATTTTAACTTCCATGAAAGAGGGGAAGGAGGAGGAGGAGGAGGAGGAGACAAAGAAGGGTGCAAGGGAGGAAGAGGCAGAAGAAGAAAGAGAAGGAGGAGAGAGAGAGAGAGAGAGAGAGAGAGAGAGAGAGAGAGAGAGAGAGAGAGAGAGAGAGAGAGTGCAAGGACAGGTTATGGGAATGGACAAGCTTGTGTGAGAACTAACACGAACCAGCATTAAATTTCCTTGTTTTTAGTCTTTTTAACCCTTGTTCCTTTCTTTTTCATATGAGAAGGATAAGAAAAAATCCCAGCGAGGTGCCAGTTCCTAAAGAAAAAATTAAAAGAATGCCATAGTTATATTTTTAGTGGTATGACTTCAAAAGCTTAACCTCTTTAATACTGGGACACAATTTTACCTTGAGATTAGACCATTTTATTGACATTAGGGAGGGTCTATGGAGGTCAGAAGATTAATGGCCACAGTCTACACTATTCTAACACCCTACGTAAGTTCTGAAGCTGTATAAAATCACCTATTAGTAAGCAGAATGAATATGGAAACGCGTCATGGTACTGAAGGGGTTACGAATCCTTTCTCTTTTCTATCCAACTATCTCGTTCAAGATCAACGTAACCTCTTAAACAGCCTCACCAGTTCCAGTGATAATGTACATGATATTCCTAAATTATATTAGTTATGAGTAGGGAGTGTTTTTAGGTTTCTGGAATAGTAATAATGGATTAGATTTCTTTTTGGTGTAGCAGTGGCGTCATTTAGTGTTGTTTGGATGGTTTATACTTTTAATGTATACTTGTCTGTTTTATTGTTTGAGTTTAAAGATTTTCGTCATTTTTTGTGGAGCGCATAGTTACTTTTCTTTATTAATGTTTCTTTTTATAATTTTTGGCATGATGATATGCTAGTCATGGTCTGCATGTACATTTTTAGTTTCTTTTAGCTTTTATTAGTTTTTAGTGAGTTTTTGTTGATGTTTTGTCAAGTGTTCTTTTAACTCATTTATGTAATTTCTATCAGATTGTGGTCAATAAATATCTATCTATCTATGTATCTATCTTCTGCTCTTTG
>NC_059302.1:27459918-27479918 GCF_017591435.1 Portunus trituberculatus
CCTCTTTCCTATCTTTTATTTATACAGCTTGGCCTAATGACTCTTTTTATGTGCACTGAGTATATCTAAGTTCCTTCATTTTCATTTTTGCCTTGAGCTTACTTTCTCTTTCAATCCTACGGCAAATTAGCCTCATTATTTTCTCTCAATACTATTTCATTTTTAAAAGACGCCCCATTTTCAAGTTATAATTTCCTCTCTTGGCTTTATTTTCTTCGTATTTCTTTGTGTGTGTTTTTGTTTTGTTTCTGGAGTTGATAATGATTAAATGATCTGTAAATAATTAGGATTCAATTTGCATTACATTCCTACACGCCTTCATTAAGCGACGCTGGCTAATTAATTCTTGCTTTGATCGTCTCTTTTTTGTCAGTCCAGGAGCTACTTCTTCTTTTTTTGACTGTATTGATGTGACCCTTTGATGTAATACTTGAAATATTCACTAAGTTTCTGTAATGGCTCGTGACCCTGCATTGCTTTGCTCTCTCTCTCTCTCTCTCTCTCTCTCTCTCTCTCTCTCTCTCTCTCTCTCTCTCTCTCTCTCTCTCTCTCTCTCTCTCTCTCTCTCTCTCTCTCTCTCTCTCTCTCTCTCTCTCTCTCACACACACACAACGTGAAATGTTTCTTGACTTGTTTGATATATATATATATATATATATATATATATATATATATATATATATATATATATATATATATATATATATATATATATATATATATATATATATATATATATATATATATATGTGTGTGTGTGTGTGTGTGTGTGTGTGTGTGTGTGTATATATATATGTTCTACGTAAGAGAGGGTCTGACCAAGGGCAAGAAAATAAGAGTAGGGGAAGGGAAACAAAGATCTGCTAAAATGTTATTCTTAAAAGAAATTTGTATAAGAAGGAATATTCAAAATCTGGAGAAATATCTTGAAACTTGATAATTTTTCACCTTCTCATAACTCTTTCTTTCTTTCTTTCTTTCTTTTCCTTTCTTTCTTTCTTTCTCTTTTTCTCAGGTAATGTCGCGCTATCTTTCCACCATCACTACCTTACCTTAATATTCCTCACCTCTCGTGGCCTTACCTGAAGGAAGCCTCTCTCCAGGTAAACTTATTCCTGGTACACCTTTGCTCCATGAGGCTTCATCATTGTTAACTCAGGTGTCATTCAGGTTCACATTCTCCCACTGCCACTTTCATATTCCTCTGTTCTATTTTAGTCTTTTACGTTCATGCTCTCTCTCGACTCTTTTGTCCATTTCGCCTTTCTGAAATATTATCTCATCCTCTCTGCTCCTTACTGCTCTTCTTTTTCCTCCCAGTGCTATTTCATTCCAGCGTTGTTTCTCCTTTTTTTCCGTCTTTCCTCTCCCTCTAGTCTTCCCTTCAGCCATATTTTCTGAATTCTTACCGATTTTGCTGCTCTTTCCTTTGCTCTTCACTTCCTATTCCCTCCCTTCCACCATTGTCTCTCAGTCTTTAGTCTCTCTCTCTTTCTCTCTTTCTCCATCTTGCTTCCCCTTTACGTTTATCTTTTTACTCTTTCTCTCTCTATATTTTTTCTTCTTTTTTTTTTTTTTTTTTTTTCTTCTTCTTCTTTCTTCTTCTTCTTCTTCTTCTTCTTTTACCCTTTTGCATGTCTTGCTTCCATGCCCTTATCCTTCTCCCCTCTCTTGTTTCCAGCATTCCTTTCCCCTTGTTCTTCAGTTTTTTTTTTGTTCCATATGTCTTTTATGTTCTCTTGTCACCTCTTTACTTTGCATTCACCTATTCTTCCTTTTCACGTCTCCCTAATCTTATCTATACCTCTCTTTTAAATCATTATCTTCTTAACCCTTCACTTCATTTATATTTCTTTCTTTTTTCCCTTCTTAACCCTTTCCTTCTCTTCTCTTCCTTATTTTTTCCTTTCGCTTTCCCTTCCCTCCTTCGCTTCCCCTTCCCATCTTATTCCTTTCCCTTCATCCTTCTTCCCACACATCTTTATCTCCTTCCTAAATGCCCTCTGCCGTCACTTAATCCTTCCCTTTCAACCGTCTCTTCTACAGCCTCTTCCTATCAAACATTCCTTGGGCTTCTCTCTTTACACCAACCCCTCCGTCCTCCTCTCAACATGCAGCCCACACATTTTTCCCGCCCACTCTGGAGACTCAGCAGACAGCGAACCCCTAAGGATCACCACTCATTAGCGCACCACCAACTCGAGATAATTGTGTTCCCGCCCCTAAATGAACTAATGTCCTTATGATTTTGGGAAGTCTCGCAGGGAGGTTGGGAGTGAGAGTACGAAGGAGTGGGTGAAGTGTGGAAAGAGTTAGGACAAGAGGAACTGACTGGGTAGAATAGGAGGGAGAGGATTAGGAGAGGGTATGTGGTGGGATAAGAGGTAAAGGGTTGAAAGAAGAGAGAGAGAGAGGATTGAATGATGAGGGAAAGGGTTGAGAGAAGAGGAAGAGGGTTGAAACAAGAGGGAGAGGGTTAAAAAAAGAGAGAGAGAGAGAGAGAGAGAGAGAGAGAGAGAGAGAGAGAGAGAGAGAGAGAGAGAGAGAGAGAGAGAGAGAACAGAAAACAAACAACAAACATACAGACACCAGACGGAGATTTATGATAATGATAGCGTGTCACGTACACCTTCACATATCCAGACAAGAGAAGTGTACCTTTACTCACATCACCGTCACTCCCTTGGTCTGGTAACGCAATAATAAACCTTCAACGTGACTTGTATAATACTGCCCATAGTGATGTCCTCCTAACCCAGTGGCTCCAAAACATTTTCTGGTCGTTACCCACTTTTCATACAGGATACTTGTCCATGGCCCACCGCCCACTGCTAAGCATAACCCATGACTGCAGTGACCACAGTCCTACACTCATTATGTCCATATATCTACTACTCTAATAAATTGTGTCATTTTATTGATTTCATACTTGTAAGTTACCTCCACTGGCTGCCTACCCACTAAACTCCATTGGTTTTATACACACATCATAGCCTCAGATCATGGCCCCTGCATTGTGCTATATGGCTCACAAGGGAACCATGGCCCACAGTTTGGGAACCACTGTCCTAACCTAACCTAACCTAACCTTAACCTAACCTTAACCTAACCTTAAAGCTAACCAAACCTAACCTTATACCTAACTTTAACCTAACCTTAAACCTAACTTAACCAAACCTAACAACCTTAACCTAACCTTAACCTAACGTAACCTAACCTAACTTAACCTAATCAAATCTAACGTAACTGACCTTAACCGAACACTAACCTAACCTAACCTAATATTAAACTAGACAAACCTAACCTAACCTAACCTAACCAAACCTAACCTAACCTAACCTAACCTAACCTAACCTACCTAAACCACCTAACCTGACCTAACCTAATCTAATATTAATCTAGACAAACCTAACCTAACCAAACCTAACCTAAGCGAGGGAAGAGAAGAAAAGTACGAGGCTGGAATGTGTGGAATATCCCTTGGCAAAAGATTAATGGCAGCGTTTTTACTGGTGGTGGGGAAAGAGGGGTATATTTTCTTGTCTGACGCAGCGGATTGTCTCGGGAACGGCAGCCTCTCAGCGTGATAGAGGCGCTACTTCACACTTGTCTCTTGTGCCTGTGTGGTGCGCCTCACTCTCAGGTCTGCGTGCGTGCGGTTCCCAAGACTTATGGTCGGAGGGATGCTTGGGTTTACTCTGGGTTTACTTGTTTGTGCTTTCCAGAGTTAGTTTTAGGTCAGATTTTATGTTTTCTGCTGTGTTTCTTTCTAGTTACGAGGGATGATTACTTAACATTTATCTATTCTTCCTTTTTCATCTCTACCTAATCTCATCTTTACTTCTCTTTTAATTCTTTTCTTCTTAACCCTTGCTTTCTAAACCTATTCTTTCTTTTTCCTTCCTTTCTCTTCCTTTCTTATCCCTTCCCTTCCATTCTTAACCCCTTCAGTACCATGACGAGTTTCCATATTCACTCTGCTTACTATTTGGTGATTTTATACAGCTTCAGAAACTCGTGGGGGATTAAAATAGTGGAGCCTGGGTACATTAATCTTCTAACCTTTATAGACCATTACTAATATCAATAAAATAGTCTCATCGTACACATTTCTCAAAGTAAAATGTATCCTAGTACTGAAGGGCTCAATTCTTCGCTTTCAACCATTTCTCCTTCCACTTCTTCCCATCAAACTTTCCTTAGCCATCTCTCTTTACAACACCGTTTAGTACTCCTCTCAACGTGCAGTCCTCCCTCTCTCACCCTCAAACACATACAAACACCCACCTTTCATCTGTCTAACTACCATGGTCATTCTTTGTTAACTCTCATAGTACCTACCGTGGAAAAATGCATGCAATGAACACCACACATACAAAATAAGGTATACCATCGTGACTTCATCCCTTCAATACCATAACGTGTTGCCATAGTCATTCTGGTTACTATTTGGTGATTTTATACAGATTCAGAAACTCATGTGAGGATTAAAATAGTGAAGACTGTGGCCATTAATCTTCTGACCTCCATAGTCGCTTCCTAATGTCAATAAAATCGTCTAATCACACCCAAAGTAGTAATTAAAAATGCGTCCCGGTACTGGAGAGGTTAAGGTAACTAGACCACATCAGGAGACTGTAGTACAAGAATAAGTGCAGATAATTATAAAACCTAACCCAACCTAACCTAACCTAACCCAACCCAACCCAACCTAACCTAACCTAACCCAACCCAACCCAACCTAACCCAACCCAACCTAACCTAACCTAACCTAACCTAACCTAACCCAACCTAACCTAACCTATTTTAACCTAACCCAACCTAACCCAACCTAACCCAACCTAACCTAACCTAACCTAACCCAACCCAACCCAACCCAACCTAACCTAACCCAACCTCAACCCACCTCACCCAACCTAACCTAACCTAACCTAACCTAACCTAACCTAACCTAACCTAACCTAACCTAACCTAACCTTAACCTAACCTAACTAGACCACATGAAGAGACTGTAGTTGTGCTTTGGGGTCCGAGGGGTCTCAAGCGCACGGGTTCGAGTCCTCTCCACGGTCCGAGTGTAGGTTGGGATTCCTCACTCGGGGCAACGGTTTGAAATAGGAGGTACCCCAAAAAGTATTCCCTTTAGCCCAGAAATTCCCGTGAAAACCCCATATGGTATAAATGACATGAATAAAAAAACAGAAAGCCGACCAGTAAAATAAATAAAGTTAACACCAATAATAATTTCCATCAGCATCTCCTTTAGAAACCACATCAAGATCCCAAAATAACAAAAGGAACACTCAACCCATTAGGGAAGAGCTTTACGTGTGTGGAGTCCCTGTGCATATGTGAGTGACGCCTGCTGTCCTGCTTGCTCGCCTAACATGTTCACCTCACACGGAACCCAACGCAACACAGAGGCGGATGAGTTATTGCCGAGACAAGCCTGGCAGATGGAGCTGGTGTCACTCTCGCCTCTGAACCTTGTTGCTTGTTGCTTGTCTTCAGGGGATAAGACTGCAGGTGGTGCTTAAAGAGGAGGAATAAGAGGAGGAGGAAGAGAAGAAGGGGTCATAGAAGAGGGAAAAGAGGAAGAAGAGAAGGAAGAGAAAAAAAGGAAGAGGATGAGAAGAAGAGGAGGGGAATGGAGCGAAGGAAAAGAAAAAAGAAAAGAAGGAGAAAGTAGGAGAAGGAAAAAGAGGA
Source organism: Portunus trituberculatus (assembly GCF_017591435.1). NCBI lineage: Eukaryota > Metazoa > Arthropoda > Malacostraca > Decapoda > Portunidae > Portunus > Portunus trituberculatus. Next base: position 27,465,625 of record NC_059302.1, read on the forward strand.
AAAAGAAGTGAAGGAAGATAAAGAGGAGGAGGAAGAAGAGAAGGAAGATATAGAAGAGAGAAAGGAGGAAGAGAAAAAAGGAAGAGGATGAGAAGGAAGAGTAGGCAGATGGAGCGAAGAAAAAAAAAAGAAAAATAGAAAGGAAGAAAAGATAAAAAAAGAAGTGAAGGAAGATAAAGAAGATGATGATGATGAGGAGGAAGGAAATAAGGAAAAAGGAGGAAGAGGAAGAGAAGGAAAAAGGGGAAGAGGAGGAGGAGGAGGAGGAGGAGGAAGAGGAAGAGAAAGACGAAGAAGAAGAAGAAGAAAAGAAAAACACTAAGAGTACAAAGAAAAACAAACAGCAGCAAACCTGTTGGTCCTAACGAGGCTACTTGTGGAGAATATGCCAACTAATAAGGAGGATGAGGAAGGAGGAGGAGGAGGAAGAAGAGGAGAGGGAAAAGGAGGAGGAGGAGGAGGAGGAGGAGGAGGAGGAGGAGGAGGAGGAGGAGGAGGAGGAGGAGGAGGAGGAGGAGTCAATAATAGTCTTGTCTTCCCGCTAACCGCCTTCACTCTGTCAATGTGAATGACTTGTTAGAGAGAGAGAGAGAGAGAGAGAGAGAGAGAGAGAGAGAGAGAGAGAGAGAGAGAGAGAGAGAGAGAGAGAGAGAGAGAGAAAATACGTAAGTGAATTGCGGTATTATGCTAATTAGGTACAGTATCTCGGTCTGTGGAGAGAGAGAGAGAGAGAGAGAGAGAGAGAGAGAGAGAGAGAGAGAGAGAGAGAGAGAGAGAGAGAGAGAGAGAGAGATCTTTACAAATGATATTAAGATCTCGTACTTCTCTGTCTATTGCATGAAGGTTGGAGGAGGAAAAGGAGGAGGAGGAGGAGGAGGAGGAGGAGGAGGAGGAGGAGGAGGAGGAGGAGGAGGAGGAGGAGGAGGAGGAGGAGGAGGAGTAGTAGTAGTAGTAGTAGTAGTAGTAGTAGTAGTAGTAGTAGTAGTAGTAGGAGGAGAAGGAGAAGGAGAAGGAGGAGGAGGAGGAGGACGAAGAAGTAATAATATCTCTGTGAAATCTTTTATCCAAGGAGACAACCCAAGAATTGCATGTTGCTTTCCACTGTCTTTTTCTTCTACTGTTTCCCTTGGTGTGTGTCTTCACCTTGTTGCCCTCTCTCCTCATTCGCATCCCTATCTCCTTTATTCTCCTCCATCTTCATCCATTTTTAGCCATTACCATCTTTTTCTGTTTTATCTTTGCAACTATTTTCATCTCTGTTTCCACACATTTCTATCTATTTATGCTGTATTTTCATTCCTATCCTCTTTTGTGTTCTATCGTGTCCCTGTTACGTAATGCATCTGTTACTCTTTTCTTTTTATCCATTCCTTTTATTACTCTATCTTTGTATTTCCCGTTGCCTCTTATTCTTAATCCTTTCTTGTTTCTCTTCTATCTATATTAACTTTCTTCCTCTTCCATTTGCCATCTTGCCATTTTCTCATGTTCCCTTGTCACGTTTCTCCCTTTGTCACTGTCGCTGTCACTTTCCTTTGCATCTTTCCATCTTGTCATTTTTTTTTCGCTCTTTTTATAACATTTTATTATCTACATCATATTCCAAAGCTTTATTTTTCCCCTTAACTCTATAATTTCCTCTAATTTTCTATCTCCTCCCGTTTCCTTTCCTTCACCGCTACATTCTTATTACTGTCATTTTTCTGTATACCCATTCCTCTCCTTGCTCTTCCTATCCCTTCTATCACCAATCCTTTTCTTCCCAACTCATTTCCACTAGAGTTACATCACTTTCCCCTTTTCCCCCCTTTTCTACTGCTCTATTACGGTTCTTTTTACTATATCTCCATTCCTTTCCTTACTACTCCTGTTCCTTCTAACCCCCACTCCTATCTTTTCCAACTAATATCCACTAATCTTCCATTCGTCAACTTCTACAAACGTTTCTACACTCACGTTATTAAATTCACATCTTCCTTAAATATTCCTCATCTTATTTTTTCCTCTTCCTATTTTTCTCCAAGCTTACTTTAACCAACACAGCCTCTAGTCATTTCTATCCTGCATTTCCCCACGTCACGCCGAGTGGTTCAAAATATTGCCTCTCCAGCACCCGTCACCTGCAAACTTTTATCCTAGTTAGAGTATATGAGGGAATATTCTCACGTGGGTAGGGGGAACGCAGGAGGGACGTAGTATTGGTATGATTGGAGGATGTTGGTGCCAGGGAAGAGGACTGGGAAGGGAGGGAGGGAAGTGGATGCTAGGGAAGTGATGAAGACGATAGGGAGGGGGATGGTAAGGAAGGGAATTGGTGGGGGAAGTGGGTATGTGGTGGTAGGGATGGGGACGGAGGAGGTTGCAAAGAAGAAGCGGGAGCATAATGATATGAAGGGAGTGGGTGGTAGGGAAGAGGAAAAGGAAGAGGAGAAGACGAGGGAATACTAGGCTGTTTGGCTAAATATTATACTCTAAACCAGTGGTTCTTAACCTTTGTACTACTACGCCCCCTCTAGGAATTTGTCCTTCCCTCTACGCCTGCCTTGTATCTATGAATACAATTACCTCCCGCATTTTAAAGTAAAAGGCGATGCTTTTGCATTTTTCATAAACTTCTCATTACTCGGCTATGCTCTCGTTAAGAAAGTGATAAATATAATTAGATAATTAAAGAAATTCCTGCTTTTTTTTTTCCCAAGGGCTCGCGTCCCTTTGGATATTACAGACGCCCCATTAGGTTAATAACCACTGTTCTAAACTATTAGTGGGAGATAGGAAGAGGAGGAGGAGAAAGAAGAGGAAAAGGAAGAATAGGAACAAGAAAAGTGAAGAGGAAAACGAGAGCAGGAAAATGATAGGTAGGAGAAATGGGGAGAGAGTGGATGGCAGACTGGCAGAGGCAAGAAAAGGAGAGGCAACACTAGAGGAATAGGAGGAGGAGGAAAATGAACAAGAGGAAGAAGAAAAGTGGAAGAATGTGGAGGGGGAAGAGAAAGAAGAAGAAAAACAAGAGAATAGTAAGAGAACAAGTTGGAGAAATGTGGGGGAGAGTGGGTGGCAGGCTAGCAGAGATAAGGAGGGAGGGGGCAACACGGAAGGAGGCGGGGAATCTGGCCTAGGAGATGAGAGGTGGTGGTGGTGGTGGTGGTGCTTATTCTTTACGCCTGGGTGGAGGCTGAACAATAGCGGCGCTGAGTGGCGAGGCGGTGTGCTGTGCCGGACCAGAATACAGTGCGAAGTGGGCGATGATAAATGGAGAAGCGGGCCCTGGAAGAAAAAAAGAAGAGAAAAGTAAAAATATTGAAACACTGGAATGCATTGGCGTAAATTACAGAAGAAAAATGACGTAGCTTGAAAGTAAAAAAGAGATCCCTGGAACGTAGTGTTAAGTAAAGGAAAATGAAATACGTTGAAATGCTGAAAGGTGAATGTTTAAGGTATAGCAGAAATTCAGAGAGGGATGAAAGGGTTTGAATTAATGAAGGAGACTAAGTAGCACCAATGTAAAGGGAATTCCGAAAAGGAGTGGAGACGTAAGTAAGGGGAGGAGTGAAATAGTCTAAAGCAAAGAATAAATAAGAAAATAAAAAAAGAGAGTAAATGATGATATATTCTAAAGATGAAATGTTTGAATTGAAAAAATGCAATAACAAAATAGTAAAGTGAATATATCTTAAGTAGAGGAAATGGAAGGAAAAAAAAAATAACAACTCTGAAATGAGAATGAACGGCTTAAAGAAAATACGGGGGAATAAAAAAATAGATTATAGAAAAAAAAATATATAGAAAAAAGTTAAAGAAATTCCTGAACTAAGATTGAAATGGAGGAAATAATAATGTGAAAACAGCGAAACGTTTCTAATACTGGGGAAGATAAAGAGATGAAATGGTTTAAGTGATATAAGAGTTTTATTCCCATGAAATAAGAGAACATCTGTAATAATGTAAATGGAAATTATTGTGTTGAGCTAGTGAAATGAAACAGTGTGAAATATAAAGGAAGTAAAAGGAAAGAAAATGAATTGTTTGGAAATTATAAAAAGATAACGTCTTCTGGAAAAAAAAAGATCCGAGAATAGAAAAAAAAAGTAAAAGGTGAAAATACTTGGAAAAAAAAAGAAGGAAATTGATTTGAGTTATAGAAAGAAAATGAGACCTTGAAAAATAACCCTCACTAATTAGAAGAATGACACGGTAGAGGTATGTATGAAGCCGTGAAGTAAGCAGAGTATAGACCAAACAATGTGCAAGATAGAAAGTGAAAACACAGTTCTTTAAAAAAAAATATGTTTAGGGGAGAAAAATACACGAGAGAGTACAGTATGGAAATAAAAAGAGCATCATAGAGAAAATGTCACCAAAATGAAAAAAAGAAAAAAAAAAATCATATACATTTCAAAAGCTTATACACACACACACACACACACACACACACACACACACACACACACACACACACACACACACACACACACACACACACACACACACACACACATATCATGCATCCATTTACTCATCATTTATTCTTATTGGTATTCTTGCTAATATTATTCACGAATGCGAGTCTCATTAGACATTTAAAAAACAGCTTGATAAAGAGAAATGTGTGAATACCAGTGAGTTACCGATAGCGAAGGAACAGGAGGAGGAGGAGGAGGAGGAGGAGGAGGAGGAGGAGGAGGAGGAGGAGGAGGAGGAGGAGAAGAAGAAGAAAAAGAAGAGGAGGCGGACGAGGAGGGGAACATTTCTTCAGGATGAGATGACAAGATATAAGGCGAAAAGAGTACTTGATATCAAAATGACAGGAAATAAAAATGGGGACTTTTTTTTTTTTCCATCTATACCAAGTGAGCTTTTCACGGGAATTTATGGGCGAAAGGGGATATTTTTTTGGGGTACCTCCTATCTAAAAGCCCATCCGCTAGGAAACCGTTGCCCCGAGTGAGGAAACCCAACCTACACTCGGACAGGATTCGACCCCGTGCGCTTGGAGACCCCTCGGACCCCAAAGCACGCATGGTTCCACTGTACCACGACGGCCCGACTTCCGATCATATGTACAGATAGTAATATGGTTGGTGGTCGAAGGAAAGAAGGAAGGAAGGGAGGGGAGGGAGGCAGGGCAGGGCTTCCAATAAGAGTGAGGGAAGGTAAGGGATGGCAGGGTGATGATAGGGGGTGGGGGATGGGGATGGTGCAGGGTGTAAAATGATGAGGGAAAATGAAACGTCAATTATAGTTTTAGGGAGAGAGAGAGAGAGAGAGAGAGAGAGAGAGAGAGAGAGAGAGAGAGAGAGAGAGAGAGAGAGAGAGAGAGAGAGAGAGAGAGAACAAATATAGAAAGAGGGAAAGTATGTACGTGTGTGTGTGTGTGTGTGTGTGTGTGTGTGTGTGTGTGTGTGTGTGTGTGTGAAGGGCCTGAAGGGAGTGTGAAGGGTTCCTCAGTGTACAAGAGGGGGCGGTGACGAGGGTGCCGCGATAACCGTGTGGCTTTGTTGTACTGACAGTCCCATTACCTGCTCTCTCTCTCTCTCTCTCTCTCTCTCTCTCTCTCTCTCTCTCTCTCTCTCTCTCTCTCTCTCTCTCTCTCTCTCTCTCCTGACGTGCCATGACCCACCGCAATATTTTCTTCCTCCTAAAAAAGATAAAAAGGCAATAAAGCGACAGGAATGTAGCTTGAGGTTGTGAGGACGAATGTTGATGAAAAAAGGAATTGATGCTCAGTAAAATGTCTTTCTGTTTATCTTTTATCCAGGCTTTGTATTGCTCTACATGCTGAACCTAAACTGTAATGTTGTACCAATTGTCAGAGGTTGGTTAGCGCGCCATCTTCGTTTCCGCTGCTGTGTTCGCTGTCTTCATTTGCTCATATATCGTGGCGTCTGCAGGTTTTGTTAAGGGGTCTTCAGTTGCCCAGAGGATTTGAAATAGAGAAAGAATACAAGAAGGAAAGAAGTGAAAAAAAGACAAATTAGTAAATGGAAACTGAGTCAGATATGTATATGATAATGAAATGAATAATGAGGCTACTCGATATATTACTTCAAACTGTACGATGTAGAAAGAAGAGAAAAACATGATGTTAAAGCAAAATGAAAAAGACAGAAATAAATAAATGGAAATTGAATCAGATGTATATATATAAAAAAAAATGAAGTGAATAATGAGGCTACTCGATATATAACTTCAAATTATATGACAAATAAAGAAAAAAAACATGATATTGATACAAAGTGAGACTGTCTTTACTCATCAGAAGAATTGGGACTACAGTTCAAAAGGATAAATGTTCGTACTTCAGTCGCATTCCTTTACGAACTACTACAATTTAATTTACTAACACACTTACATGACAATACAGAGGGATACAGACTCAATGGGTAAACTGTAATCTTGTGCGTGTAGTCACTGAAATCATGCACTAGAGCAGATATACAACGCAGCTCAAAATGTTCCCGAATAAATCTGTGAGACAAGCACTTGACGTATCAATGTCAGAAATGCGTAAAGAGCGTTAGGAGTGTGGGAAGCTTGGGAGCAGTGACCGTGTGATCGAAGGCTGGCCGGTGAACGTGGTGCAGAATGTTCAGTGTGATCGACCTCCTTTCACCAATGTAACGTGTTAAGAGAGAGAGAGAGAGAGAGAGAGAGAGAGAGAGAGAGAGAGAGTCATTCATGTATGCAATAATGTAGCTCTATATTTGTTTGGATGTGTGAGATGTTTGTGTGATTTTACATGAGATGTCTTGTGTTATATAACGGTGACACTTTTCCTTTCGAGTGTAAAAATCAATGAAAAGATTTAAAGAAGAAGAAAAAAATATATCCAATTGTAGCTTCTGAAAAAAAGAGATGAGTTTTCGAGAGACACTAATGAAATTTATATAAAGATTGTATAGCCAGTAGACGGACGTGTCACTTTGATTTCTACTGTATGTAAGAATTTCCCTTGCTCTAAAACCCGTGATCTGCTGAGAGTCTTACGAAACCTCTCTTCTAATGGACTCTCATCGCAGCAGAGGGTTAAAGGCAGAGGGAAAGTGATAACAGAGAATTAGTCAGTGCTGTGTTACGCTAATATTATGTGTCACTTGAATATTGTCCGTTGTGTTACTCGTGATTGTCTGTAACTGCACCGAATGTCAGCCTTCATTATATTGTGCGCCTTTTGATTAGGTTTCTTCTGCTTGCGTTTACCGGAATGCTTATCAGGTGACGTCGGCGACCACGGATCTCCACCTCCCTGGTAGTACATCCTTTAGTGATCAGACAACATCCTTTTCTGCACAGACACTTTCCAGTTGTTCCAGTATCACATCTAAAAACTTGATCCTGTCATACTCGAGGTGCACTAAATATTCAAAGGGGCTGCTATCGACCTTCCTTACTCGAAAGATCACTGAGCATTGTAATATTTTCCATGGACACTAAAAAAAAGGGTAATATATCGTCCTCTGATGGTACATTATAGGACCGCGCGTGCTCTGAATGGTCGGTGGGTTCTCAAGAGCATGGGTTCGAAATCTGGCCACGGTCTGACGGTAGGAAGGGCATCCACTCGGGTTAACAGTTCCCAAATGCCAAATCCCAAATGCCCCAAATAAAACGAAGAAGGAAACGAAGAAAACGAAGAAGAGAGAGAGAGAAAGGGAGAGAGAGAGAAAAAAAAATCTCGTCCTTCTGATTCGCGCAGTGTTTTGAGTCAAATGATGGAACGCTATTTAGAGGCGGCGTTATAAGAAAATCGCAAGGACGTGAGGTGTAGACGCGTGGCCGGCTATTCAGTAAACCCACGTCGGCTATTCAGTAAACGCACGTCGTCCAATCTTCCTTCCCAGTAAATGTTTCCTCTTAATGATTTCGGTCGCCAGTTGGTAAAATGTGGCGGGTTGTATCCTGCCGATCGAGGGACCACAGCCGCCCAATACAGTGTGTCCTGGCTGGGCTGAAAAGATTAGGGTTTGTATCTTATGTCTCTATCTATGACTAACTGTATTATCTGTCTCTATCTATCTATGACTAACTTTACTTTTTTCCCTATATTTTCATGTACCTACCTATTAGTTAATCCATTTACCTATCTGTGTTTTACATATCAGTTCAATTAATCAGTCATTTAGTCAAAATAAAATAAACTGTTTACCAATCTCTCTGTTTGTGTATGTATGCATGTATGTATCTATGTATTTAATTATCTATCTACCTATCTGTTTATCTGTCTGCCTATCTGTCTATCTATCTATCTATCTATCAATCTATCTATCTATCTATCTATCTATCTATCTATCTATCTATCTATCTATCTATCTCTCTCTCTCTCTCTCTCTCTCTCTCTCTCTCTCTCTCTCTCTCTCTCTCTCTCTCTCTCTCTCTCTCTCTCTCTCTCTCTCTCTCTCTCTCTCTCTCTCTCTCTCTCTCTCTCTCTATCTATCTATCTATCTCTATCTATCTATCTATCTATCTATCTATCTATCTATCTATCTATCTATCTATCTATCTATCTATCTATCTATCTACGTAGCTCACACCCTCCCACGCCTTCCATTTATTGCTCGAACACACCCATCGCCACACACAAGATTTACGGTCATAACACTTCCCCAAAATGACAGAACGTGACGAGAAATTCCTCCCAATGTTATGTCTCTACGTGAAATGTGTATGTGTGTGTGTGTGTGTGTGTGTGTGTGTGTGTGTGTGTTTTCCTCTCACCTGTGATATGTCCTTATTGCATGAATGAGTTCGCACACCTGTTATGCTTCCTGGATTTTGTGGTGTGTTGTTGTTGTTGTTGTTGTTGTTGTTGTTGTTGTTGTTGTTGCTGATGACAAAGATGGGGATGGATGGAGGTTAATTTTAATATTCTCTCTCTCTCTCTCTCTCTCTCTCTCTCTCTCTCTCTCTCTCTCTCTCTCTCTCTCTCTCTCTCTCTCTCTCTCTCTCTCTCTCTCTCTCTCTCTCTCTCTCTCTCTCTCTCTCTCTCTCTCTCTCTCTTTGTGAAATGTATCTCCTTTTGGTGAATTGCCGGGTTTCTTGCTTTATCTTCAGACGAGAGAGAGAGAGAGAGAGAGAGAGAGAGAGAGAGAGAGAGAGAGAGAGAGAGAGAGAGAGAGAGAGAATGTGATATTCATAGATATGATAAATAGTGACAGGTGAAAGGAAAAGAAACAAGAATGAAACAGGAGCTCAAAAGAAAAAAAAGGAAAAGTGAAAGGAAATAATGGAGCAATAAAGAAGGGAGAAAGAAAAATGGGAAGTAAAAGAAAGGAGAAAAAGATAGAAAGGGATAAGAATAATGGAAAGGTGAGGAAGAAATAGGAAGGAAGACGAAACACACAGGAAAGGAAGAAAGGAAGGACGAGGAGGAGGAGGAGGAGAAGGTGGAGGTGGAGGAGGAGGAGGAGGAGGAGGAGGAGGAGGAGGAGGAGGAGGAGGAGGAGGAGGAAGAGGAGGAGGAGGAGGAGGAGGAGGAAGAAGAAGAAGAAGAAGAAGATTAATGCTTCTTTGTGGGAATGAGTATCGACAGAACACGGCTTATGCATTCGGATAACACACACACACACACACACACACACACACACACACACACACACACACACACACACACACACACACACACACACACACACACACACACACACACACAAGCCAGAGGACCGGGATTCGATTCCCCGGCCGGGTGGAGATATTTGGGTGTGTCTCCTTTCACGTGTAGCCTCTGTTCACCTAGCAGTGAGTAGGTACGGGATGTAAATCGAGGAGTTGTGACCTTGTTGTCCCGGTGTGTGGTGTGTGCCTGGTCTCAGGCCTATCCGAAGATCGGAAATAATGAGCTATGAGCTCGTTCCGTAGGGTAACGTCTGGCTGTCTCGTCAGAGACTGCAGCAGATCAAACGGTGAAACACACACACACACACACACACACACACACACACACACACACACACACACACACACACACACACACACACACACACACACACACACACGGCCCGGTAGCTCAGTGGTTAGAGCGCTGGATTCACAAGCCAGATGACTGATCTGATTCCTGGCCGGGTGGAGATATTTGGTGTGTCTCCTTTCACGTGTAGCCCTGTTCATCTAGCAGTGAGTAGGTACGGGATGTAAATCGAGGAGTTGTGACCTTGTTGTCCCGGTGTGTGGTATGTGCCTGGTCTCAGGCCTATCCGAAGATCGGAAATAATGAGCTCTGAGCTCGTTCCGTAGGGTAACGTCTGGCTGTCTCGTCAGAGACTGCAGCAGATCAAACAGTGAATTACACACACACACACACACACACACACACACACACACACACACACACACACACACACACACACACACACACACACACACACACCGCGTAGTGTAGTGGTTAGCACGCTCGACTCACAATCGAGAGAGTCGGGTTTGAGTCCCGGCGCGGCGAGGCAAATGGGCAAGCCTCTTAATGTATGGCCCCTGTTCACCTAGCAGTAAATAGGTACGGGATGTAACTCGAGGGGTTGTGGCCTCGCTTTCCCGGTGTGTGGAGTGTGTTGATGTGGTCTCAGTCCTACCCGAAGATCGGTCTATGAGCTCTGAGCTCGCTCCGTAATGGGGAAGACTGGCTGGGTGACCAGCAAACGACCGAGGTGAATTACACACACACACACACACACACACACACACACACACACACACACACACACACAATCTCAGGTGTGCTTCTTGATGGAAGGATCAGGTGTTTTTCTTTTTTAGATGAGAGAGAGAGAGAGAGAGAGAGAGAGAGAGAGAGAGAGAGAGAGAGAGAGAATGTAAAGAGGATATAGGCTGTGACAAGAATAGCAAAATTACACACACAACACACACACACACACACACACACACACACACACACACACACACACACACACACACACACACACACACACACACACACACATACACGGTCCTCGTCAGGCTGGGTAGAGGCCTGCTGCGCCACTCACGGCTACGACACCTCCCCCCCCTCCCCCGACGCGCTCTAGCCAACCCATGCCACACGTCACACAAACGTGGTTACGCCACTTGGACCCCCGAGGACCGATCGTTACCAAGACAGTGCGATCCCCTCCATGGTGCGAGCCATAAACAACTAGGTTAAGGTTCTAATCTTAAATCTCCCTCAATGCCCATATCTATATTTTCAGTATGTATGTATTGCAATTATTAGTAAACCGTATTATTATTATTATTATTATTATTATTATTATCATTATTATTATTATTATTATTATTATTATTATTATTATTATTATTATTATTATTATTATTATCATTATTATTATTATTATTATTACACAAACACACACACACACACACACATGTCTTCTCAGAATGTGCTAATTAAATCATTACGGCCAAGAAAATTCAGTATTAATTACAAATATTATTTTGAGTGTTCATTTGAAGTAATTAGCTTCTTTTTCTTCTCTTATAAATATTCCTAGTGTTGATTTATGTGTCCAATGTGATGCTAATTTTATCGGATTAATTTTCCATATTATTTTATTTTTCCTCTCTCTCTCTCTCTCTCTCTCTCTCTCTCTCTCTCTCTCTCTCTCTCTCTCTCTCTCTCTCTCTCTCTCTCTCTCTCTCTCTCTCTCTCTATCTCTTTTATTTATACATTAGTTACAAATTAATCTTGGTCATTTTACAGGTTGAAGGTGTATTATGAGTACACCCTATCTTAAAACCTAACCAAACCTCTCTCTCTCTCTCTCTCTCTCTCTCTCTCTCTCTCTCTCTCTCTCTCTCTCTCTCTCTCTCTCTCTCTCTCTCTCTCTCTCTCTCTCTTTATAGGTGAAGTTGTATTATTTTCCTTCCCATTCATGCACGGCCCTTATTTCCTTCCCTTCATTGGCTCTGCTCCATCGCTGCCTTGCTCCCTGTTGTGTGCCTGCCTCCTCCCTCCTTTACTGCTCTCCTCGGCTTACCCTACGTTTCTTTACTTCATGTTCCTACTGTTAAATTCTCTCTTTTTTATTCGTTTTCATTTTGTTGCTGTGTGTTTTCGTTCTGGTGTTTTTTTTTTTTTTTTTTTTTTTTTTGAAATTCGAGTTGAGTACTTTTGTTTGTTTTTATTTATGTATCTATTTTTGTTATCGTTTTCTCTTTGTGTTCAGTTTTTTTTTTTGTTTCGTGTGTGTTTTTTTTTGGTTATTTTTTCTGTAGCCGCTACTTCCTCGTGTGTGTGTGTTTTTTTTTATAATCTTTGTAATTTTGTGGCTACTGTTTACTAAGGAGTATTTTTCCCTTTCGTTTTTTTTCTCTCTTTTCTTTTTGTAATCATTGTTTTGCTATGATAAAATTCCTGCTTTAATTCCTCTGTGTTGACATTTTGCTTTTATGTTTATATTTTTGCGTAATGATGTTTTTGTTTTATGCTTCACGACGCGTTATTCTTGCTCGCTCGCTGCCATTTCCTGATTTTCTTACTGGGATATGTTTCTTTATTATTATTATTGTTATTATTATTATTATTATTATTATTATTATTATTATTATTATCATTATTATTATTGTTGTTGTTGTTGTTGTTGTAGTTGTTAGTTTCTCTGGCTTTTTATATATATATATTTTTTTTGTCACCCATCCAAAAGATTAACAAGAAAAAAAAAATAATGGTCAATTCAATTGAATTGTTGAGAACTTCTGCTGTAGAGAGTTCAAGTCAAGGGGAAAAGGAAAATTAAACAAGGAGAGAATTCTAGAGTTCGCCAGTTGTATTAATACCTTCAGTACCAGGACGAGTTTCCATATTCATTCTGCTTACTATTTGGTGATTTTGTACAGCTCCAGAAACTTTACAGGAGGGAATGAAATAGTGAAGACTGTGGCCATTAATCTTCTGACCTCCATACACACTTCCTAATATCAATAAAATGGTCTAATCGCACGCAATTCTCAAAGTAAAACTGTGTCCCAGCATTGAAGGAGTTAGGAGCATAAAATCATAAGAGAAGCTGCAAAAAACCTGTGTTAATTCCTGCTTGAAGCTTATCCGCCTATTTCCACATGTCAAATCGATCCACAGAGTTTCTTAGTCTTCTGTTGAAAAACCATTTTGTCTAATATCTCCTGCATTTCTATCTTTCATGTACTTCAATAATTAACTCGTTCCTTCTTCGCTACACTGCTTTACGTCACCACTTCTGTATTTCTTAACAGTATTCACCATCTCTTATCCTTCAACATCCTCTTTAAACCATTTCTTTTCATACTTTTTTACTCTCCAACAGATATTCTCAATTTTTTTTTCGTTTCACTTCACAACACTAATCCTTACCAGTATTTACCTTTTTTTTTTTCTAATTCCTCAACGTTCTTTTTCAACCATTTCATCTCCTTGTGTACTCTCCAACAGATATTCTCAATTTTTTCGTTTTACGTCACAACACTAATCCTTAACACTATTCAAACTTTTTTTTTAATCCCTCAACATTCTTCTTTAAGCCTTTTTCATCTCCTTGTGTACTCTCCTATAGATATTCTCAATTATTTTTTTGTTTTACGTCACAACACTAATCCTTAAGAGTATTCACCTTTTCCTTATCCTTCAACATTCTTCTTTAAACAAGTTCCTTCCTGTAAATATTCTTACATTGGTTTGTCTTTTATATAGGTGCGTTTCTCAATCTCATTCGTTACTTCTTCGTTTTCTTCTTGCTTTCTGCCCCTCGTAACGCCTAGGATTATTGACGCTACCGGCTTTCTCCTCCCCTCCTGCCTGCCTACCTCACACACTCACGCTTTCTGCATATTTCGTCATTACTGCTCTTCTCAGTTAGTTTTGTTGATTTTTTTTTTTTTTTAGTGAAATGCGTCCCTTTTCCCCTCCTCCACCTTCTCCTTCTCCTTCTCCTTCTCCTTCTCCTTCACCTTCTCCTGCTCCTTCTCCTTCTCCTTCTCCTTCTCCTCTTCCTCCTCCTCCTCCTCCTCCTCCTCCTCCTCCTCCTCCTTACTGTTGTATCCTTGTCTCCTGCTAAGTATATAGCTTATTATATATGTAGTATAGTGAACAAGTGACCTCGTCATAGGTTCATAAGGCCTCCTATCACTTGCCTTTCCTATGTATTCCTATGTATTCCTTCTTCTCTTTCTTCTCTTTCTTCTTTTCCTTCTCCTTCTCTGTCTCCTCCTCTTCCTTTTCTTTCTTTCTCCTCCTCCTCCTCCTCCTCCTCCTCCTCCTCCTCCTCCTCCTCCTCCTCCTCCTCCTCCTCCTCCTCCTCTTCCTCCTTCTCATTTAATATTTGATGGTGTTGTTT
>NC_059302.1:27484918-27504918 GCF_017591435.1 Portunus trituberculatus
TCTCTCTCTCTCTCTCTCTCTCTCTCTCTCTCTCTCTCTCTCTCTCTCTCTCTCTCTCTCTCTCTCTCTCTCTCTCTCTCTCTCTCTCTCTCTCTCTCTCTCTCTCTCATTCATTCGTACGTTTATATATTTTCATGCTTCGTCGAGTTTTATTTCTGATTTAACCTTCATGCATGTTTAAATCTGCATATTTTATTCATATATGCATACACACATACATACAGACATACACACATACAGACATACACACATACATACATACATACATACATACATACATACATACATACATACATACATACATAGCGTCGTACATGATTGAATTCTGTGTCTTGATTGAAGTGTGATTTTTTTTGTGTGTGTGTGTGTGTGTGTGTGTGTGTGTGTGTGTGTGTGTGTGTGTGTGTGTGTGTGTGTGTGTGTGTGTGTGTGTGTAGTCTTGTGTCGTAATATTTAGTTTGTTGAAGTCCATAATGTTTCGTTCGCTCGATTCTTCATGTTCTTTGGATTATTGTTATTAATTTTCAAGCACTTCTTATTCTCCTCCTCCTCCTCCTCCTCCTCCTCCTCCTCCTCCTCCTCCTCCTCCTCCTCCTCCTCCTCCTCCTCCTCCTCCTCCTCCTCCTCCTCCTCCTCCTCCTCCTCCTCCTCCTCCTCCTCCTCCAACTTCGATTCCATTTTTCACGCATTACTAAGTTTCACACACACACACACACACACACACACACACACACACACACACACACACACACACACACACACACACACACACACACACACACAAAGAGTTTTCTCATGCACGTAATTGTTTTGTGAGCGTTTTTCTGCAACGTAACAATGTGCACTCACCAATCCTCGATAATCAGATCAGAGTCGTTGTTGTTGTCGTTATTGTCATTATCTTAGTTTTTTTTTGTCTTTATTATTACTGTCATCGTCATCGCCACCACCACCATCAGGAAAGTCGTGTATTGTGTGTTGTGTTGCGGTGCCTCTCACAGTGTAATTCCGTGACAGTTTGCACGACAGGGAGGTACGAGTAATGTTTCCCGCCGCGGCTGTGTGTCGGGAGGCGGCGTGTGCGTGATGCATTTTCCTCGTAAAAATTAAAGTTGGCGTTCATGGATTCATTGAGCAGCACATTTTCCTGGAAGCTGAGGCCCGTGGTGCGTGATTTCAGCTGTTGTTTACGAAAAGCCGCGTGCACACTAGGTGGTTGAAGAATGCTTTGTGTACCTCGAGCGGTTTTACATTATATTTTGCATGTCATGACTGAATTATTACCGATTCAAGCACGATGCCTTTTGTTTCCAAGGGGTTACAGTTACAAATCATGCAGCTACTCATCCAGCACAGCAGCGGCCACAGTGATCGATTAGGAAGGTTTCTGAACACCTTTATATTAACATGGATTTGATTGCATTCCGAATGTTATAAGAGGATTTGATAAACTTAACCTTTTCATTACTGGGACGCATTTTTACCATAATTTTTTTTTTTTGCGTATAATTAGACGATTTTATTGACATTAGGAAGGGTCTATGGAGTTCAGAAGTTTAATGGCCAGTGTCTTCACTATTTTAACCCCTGTTTAAAATCACCAGATAGTAAGCAGAATAAATATGAAATCGCGTCTTGATACTGAAGGGATTAAAGATGATGTATTTTGTTTTCAAGGCCTCATGAATCATCTGGTCACGAGACACCACTGTATTTGACTCACTCTGTTAGGACTGACTGACGGGTGAGTGGGTGAGGCTCAGTGGCTGCTGCACTACTGGCTGGGTTGAATATGAGTTAATTAGACGTTAGGGTTTAATCTCTCCTCTTAAATATTGGAACCACATTACCTTCCCTCCACATTATCAGTACCTCACCTGACTCCAGTGACATCCTAAAAAGTACCACTAAAGGCTCGCTGACGACTTTCTTGCATTCCTCTAGAACCCTTGCATATACTTCATTGTTTGTGATTTTTTCCCGTGTTGTTTGAAATTTTTTCCCGTGTTGTTTGAGATTTTTCCCGTGTTGTTTGAGATTTTTCCCGTGTTGTTTGAGATTTTTTCCCGTGTTGTTTGAGTTTTTTCCCGTGTTGTTTGAAAAATTTCCCGTGTTTGAAATTTTTCCTTTTATCAAAGCTCACTCAAATGTATTAGTGGTATATGGACGCTTTGTTCAGGATGAGTGATGTTTTATTTTTATGTAATATAATTAGTGGTGCGTTTTTTGTTTATTTATTTAGTTCGTGTATCAGTATCCCCATGTCAATATTTCTCACTACTAGTAATTTGATTGTGTAATATGATTTATGATGGAAATTCCAGTTATTAATTTATTTATAAGTTTAATTCTTACGCACAAAAACGCTTAAATGTTTCTGAGACACGGAAACATTTCTCAAGGTTAGTAATGTTTGTAATATTTCTTAATGGTTTTATCTTGGAAATGTTTTCTTAGTATTACATAACGTGACAGCACGAACATTAATAACAATTTTATCCTTTGAAATATTGTGTGTGTGTGTGTGTGTGTGTGTGTGTGTGTGTGTGTGTGTGTGTGTGTGTGTGTGTGTGTGCGCGTGCGTTCGTGCATGTGTGTCGGCTTCAGTACTGGAACGCATTTCTACCTTGAGTTTTGTGTATGATTAGAAGATTTTATTGACATGAGGAAGAATCTATGGAGGTCAGAAGATTAATAACCTCAGTCTCTACTATTTAAATCCCTACATGAGTTTCTGAAGCTGTATAATACCACCAAATAGTAAGCAGAATGAGTGAGTAGGAAAACACGTCATGGTACTGAAGGGGTAAAGCTCGCACACAAAAAGCTGCAATAAATAAAGGCAAAATCCCAGAATGGCGCTGAACTAAGCACCCTGAGCAGCCCTCGCCCGGCGCTGGGAACACATCACTCTTGCCCTCACGTAAAAAGAGCAAGATGAAACCCCTGGGAGAGTCATGGCCCGCGTGCTGCCTGGCCTCTGTCTGCCCACAATGCCCCGCGCCCTGCAACAAAAGCCAGGCCGTCGTTATATCTCCCTCATCTCGTAGTCCAACCTTTGCATTGCCAATTTTCTTACCGATTTCTCTCTCTCTCTCTCTCTCTCTCTCTCTCTCTCTCTCTCTCTCTCTCTCTCTCTCTCAATAGGAGGTCATCACAAAGGATTAATGCACCTTATTAAAAATACCATTGTTATTCCTGCAAAGGTGAGAGAAAAGTGAAACAAAAGGTGGGAAAGAAAGCAATATTGAAAGTGACATGAATTTCCTCTTTCGTTGAGGTTTTATTTGGAGGAGGAGGAGGAGGAGGAGAAGGAGGAGAAGGAGAAGAAAAAGAAGGAGGAGGAGGAGGATGAGGAGGAGAAGGAGAAGGAGAAGGAGAAGGAGAAGGAGAAGAAAAAGAAGAAGGAGGAGGAGGAGGAGGAGGAGGAGGAGGAGGAGGAGGAGGAGGAGGAGGAGGAGGAGGAGGAGGAGGAGAATGATCGAGTAATAAAGGGTTGCGATTTTTAGTAGAGAGTCTTGTCTGAACACTCCCGAAAAAAAGAGTAATAGTAATAACAGATAAATGTTAAATGAAATAAAGAATAAATAAGATAAAGTCGATAATGTTGATCTTGCACTACAATGTGGGACGGGACATAACGCTCGCAGCTACGAAGACACCAGTAATCCATGTGAAATCCTCCTTTGCTGAACATGCGTAGACTTTGAAAAAAAAAAACTATTCTCTTGCTCTGGTTTACGATTTACTCAACATATTTTGGAAGTTTCTTGTGTTTGATAGATTCTTGTATGCTCCATTTTCATGAATTTTGTTGACTCAGATTGATGGTATTAAGTTGCTGAAAGGCTTGAGAAAATATCATATGGTTAATCAGCCTTTTTTTTAAGCAAGACAGGCTGGATGAACTGTATTAAAATGACCTCCATTATTTAATTTCAGGATTTTTTTTTTTGTAATTTTGAATATTCTTATTGAAAATTTTCTTTTGCGAGTGGCATTTCAGTGAACCTTTTTTTTTTCAGTGTTTTCGTTGTACTTGAGCAGGTTCTTTCTTATACATTAAAAAAAGTTGATGAGAGACGCCGTGAAAAGAAGAAACTGGATCTCCAATATAGTGGTAGAGCAATGCAACAGACTGAGTAATTAGACTGTTAGTGCTGAAAAGTTGATGAGAGGCGCCATGAAAAGTGAGGAAACTGGATCTCCAATATAGTGGTAGAGCAATGCAACAGACTGAGTAATTAGACTGTTAGTGCTGAAAAGTTGATGAGAGGCGCCATGAAAAGTGAGGAAACTGTATCTCCAATATAGTGGTAGATCAGTGGAAAAGATTCAGTAATTAGACTGTTAGTGCTGAATCAATAGGATTTTAAATGGCTGGATAAATGTACTGATAAAGTTAATAGGCATAATTTCTATATAAGAGCTGTCACATGTTGGTCTGATGGCTTCTTGCTGATTCCTATGTTTTGGATACCTTTATGTTCTTCTGTAGACCTAAACTGGACATTGAACTTATTTAAGAGGGAAGATTCAAGGCATTTATCCCATTCTCTTGGCTAACTCTCTTGGACCTACTGGGGGACTGGCATCTAGGTGGACCTTTTTTGTTTAATAGTTTTTGTTGTCCTTGGCCAAATTTCTCCTCTTACATAAAAAACGAAAAAAAAAAAAAAAATAGATAAAAGATGGCGGCGTAGTGGATAGGATTGTGAGCGTGGGATCGGGCAGACGTACATGCGTAGGTTTGAATCCCACCACGTACCGGCTTGAAACTTTGTCAATTGTTGAGTGGTTTAAAGTTAAATACATGTCACCATGATACCCAGGTTCTAGGTGGAGGCGTAATTGCCTTACACCAAAGATGCGCTTGGGTGGTGATATGAGTCCTAATATGGGTACCACTACAAATAAAATTGCTTGCGCCGCTAATGGGTGGAAGTTGGACAGCTTTTCCCATACTCTTCAAACATACCTACAGGCGCTATAGGCTATGACATAAAAAAAAAAGATAAAACAAATTCACAAATGAGATTGATGATGAAGAAACAAATTGGCAGTGCTTGTATAATGAATGAAACTGACGGCATCTCACACGTAACTCCCCCAAACTGCGCATTAAGCCAGTCACTCTATCAATCAAGCCCAGAACACACCTGCCGTAGTGACTAGAGAGCCTCCCCTTGACAAACAAACACTGATATGATCTCCAGCACACACTTCCCGCGGCATCATTACCTCGCGTGCGTTGACTGACACCCGCGCCTGTGCTACCCAAGGCGATTTGGTTAGAGGAGGAACGTGTTTGGGGAAGGGGGAAGGAATCATTATTGTTCAGCGTGAAGTGGTGACCGGAAACTTGGTAATGGAAGGGATGGAGGATAAAGGCAGGGGAATGGAATAGGAGATAGGAGAGAAGAAAGGCAAGATGAAGGTGGAAGGGGAAGAGAAATGAGAGGAAGAGAGTAGAGAGAGAAAGAAAGAGAAAGTAAGAGACATGAAGGAGAGAATGAAAGAGGAAACAAGAAAGAGTGGAAAGGGGTGGAGAAAGAAAGATAGATAAAGGTAGGCATGGAGAGAATATGAAAAAAGGTATACAGAAGGAGGATGGAAAGGAGAAATAAAACAAGGAAGACGGAAGGAGAGGAGAAAGAAACACAAGGATAATGAGGGAGAAAAGGAGGAAGTGAGATAGACAGGTAAAGAGAGAGAGAGAGAGAGAGAGAGAGAGAGAGAGAGAGAGAGAGAGAGAGAGAGAGAGAGAGAGAGAGAGAGAGAGAGAGAGAGAGAGAGAGAGAGAGAGAGAGAGAGAGGTGTAGAGGAGAAAAAGAAGAAAGAAGAAAAAAAATGGAAAGTAAGTGAAGGAAGGAGGAAGAAAGACAGATACAAATAATGAAGAAGAAGGAAGAACAAAGATAGAGAAAGAGAGGGGCAAGATTACTGAAGGAAGGGAGGGAAGTATAAGGAAGAATTGTAAGGTGAGATAGTAATTAGATAGTGAGTCATTAGGAGAGAGAGAGAGAGAGAGAGAGAGAGAGAAAGGGAGAGGGAGAGAGAGAGGAAACATGGCAGTAGAGATAAGGTGAAAAGGGACAGGATGGTTGGAGAGAGGGAGGGAGGATGACTGTAGAGATAAGGGGCAGGAGGGACGAAGAGAAGGATCACAGTGTTTGCAATGATGTATATAAAGACACTCATACATACAAGATATTCCTGTTTGATATCGTCCATTAATTTCTGTCTATGTTAGTTTATATAGTGGTAAGATGGAGCTCGCTAGTATGCTGTCTTCTTCCTCCTCCTTCTCTTTTCCTTCTCCTTTTTTTTTATCCTTCTTTTCCTCCTCCTCCTCCTCCTCCTCGTCGTCCTTGATTTTACCCTCTTCTCCTCCTTTTCTTCATTATCTTTCTCCTTTTCTCCCTTATTTTCTTCCTCTCTGTCCTTATTCACTTACTCTTCTTTCTCCTCCTCCTCCTCCTCCTCCTCCTCCTCCTCCTCCTCCTCCTCCTCCTCCTCGTCTTTAACTTCCTTATCCTGCTCTTCATCATTATCTTCCTCTTCTTTATCCTTCTCCTCATTGTCTTTATTCTCCTACTCTTCGTCCTTATCTCCTCCTGTGCTTCCTTATCCTCCTCTTCCTCATCGTTCTTATCTTCTCCTCCCTCCTCCTTTTCCTTGTCTTTACCTTCCTTATTTTCCTCTTCGTCATTATCTTCCTCTTTTTCCTTATCCTCCTCCTCCTCCTCTTTTGTCCTTATTCTTCTGCTCTTTGTCCTTATCTCCTCGTTTGCGTTCATATCTCCTCCTCCTCCTCCTCCTCCTCCTCCTCCTCCTCCTCCTCCTCCTCCTCCTCCTCCTCCTCCTCCTCCTCCTCCTCCTCCTAGTTTTTCCATACTGCCCGGTAGTTTTCCCATCTGTTTCCATGGCAGGAGTGGTGGGTAGGGAGGAGCCTTCTGCTGTAGTACCCTGTCTTGGTATCCTGTATCTAGTTGAGGGTAGCCAGACAGCCTTGTAAGGACATAAAGATCTGTTGCTGCCTGGTTCTCCTTTGTATTCCTCCTCCTCCCAGTCCTTCTCCCGGTTCTTTTCCTCCTCGTCATATTTTTCCTCCTCCTCTTCTCATTTCGGGCATCGTGGACGTCAGAGGAAGGCTTTTGACAGTTCAGAGAAAGAATGAGTTTCTGTGCCGGGCGGCGGGAGGGAGTCAGGTGATGAGAGAGCCTGGGGGTGATTAGAAGTGATGATGGAAGGGACTCGAGGTGATGAACGGCAATCGTCACATGTGCCTCTGAGAAATGTCAAGGCGAGGAAGTGGATTTTAGTAGATACAGTACGTCTTTTGAGGTTTGCTAAGTGATTTGTTCCTAGTAAATCCTACCTGTCCTTTGCCAAAGGTGTTTCATAGTAACGAAGAGAGAGAGAGAGAGAGAGAGAGAGAGAGAGAGAGAGAGAGAGAGAGAGAGAGAGAGAGAGAGAGAGAGAGAGAGAGAGAGAGAGAGAGAGAGAGAGAGAGAGAGAGAGATCAAACTTGTACACTCTCATTTTCTCTTAGGAGCAAAAAACTGATAAAAATTCAAGCAAAGTTTTAATGCAAGATTAAATGACTCAGAGAGAGAGAGAGAGAGAGAGAGAGAGAGAGAGAGAGAGAGAGAGAGAGAGAGAGAGAGAGAGAGAGAGAGAGAATGTGGATACTTTATAAAACTTGAGTGAAAATTTACGTTTGTGGCAAGAAGTTAAATCAGATTTCTCTCTCTCTCTCTCTCTCTCTCTCTCTCTCTCTCTCTCTCTCTCTCTCTCTCTCTCTCTCTCTCTCTCTCTCTCTCTCTCTCTCTCTCTCTCTCTTCTTCTTGTCTTCTTCTCTTTCTATCCAACTGGAACGATTCTGTGTGTGTGTGTGTGTGTGTGTGTGTGTGTGTGTGTGTGTGTGTGTGAGAGAGAGAGAGAGAGAGAGAGAGAGAGAGAGAGAGAGAGAGAGAGAGAGAGATGCAAAAAGACTATATCTGTATAGAGGGAAGCTTTTGGCGCGACGGAGAGGGACTTGAAACCCTGAGTGGAGGATCTACTCTTCCCTGGAGGCCGCCTAATGGAGGGGCTGTGTGTGTGTGTGTGTGTGTGTGTGTGTGTGTGTGTGTGTGTGTGTGTGTGTGTGTGTGTGTGTGTGTGTGTGTGTGTGTGTGTGTAAAAACGAGATCGAGGGAGAAGGAATGCGGAGGAAAGGAAAGTGTGTGTGTGTGTGTGTGTGTGTGTGTGTGTGTGTGTGTGTGTGTGTGTGTGTGTGTGTCTCCTATAGGTGAAGAAAAGTCTAAGGATATGGATTCTAAGGAGTCAGTATTGTATCCTGTCATTTGATTCACCTTTACTTAATTCCTAGCCACTCTGACACACCTCTGCTTTCCTACAGCCACCTCCGACCATTACACAGACGATTTTTTTTTTTTGCCTCGTTTACTTTTTTTAATGTCCTTCTTGCTTATAGATGCGCAAATAGGCATGACACGTTAATCTTAGTGCTGTTCGCTGTTTCATATCGCGGCGAGGCTCGTATTCTCACTCTCACTTCTGCGGTTCACCTCCACTATTTCAAACGGCTTTACTTTTACTTAAGGCGGGTTCACACTTGCCAATTTGCGACTGAAATTGTAAGTCGGTAGAATTTCCCTCTGAATATCCGTGCCTATCGATTGGAGAAGCCATTCGCAAAACAAGACCAGCATGTTTGTCTTGTTCAGTCGATTTGCAACTTTATATACGTTGTGACGTCACGGAGTAAGCTTTGAAAATGTGGTGTCGATGTTTGGCATTTTCTTTTCTGTTGACTCTTCCGGTACGCCAAAAGAAGAGCAACCACCGCTTCAGCATCGTCACTGGAGGAAGACATCTTGGCGGGTAGCTGTTTGTTTATATTCACTTCCCGCCAAGGCGCCAACTATATAGTCGATACTCTCCAGTCGCTATGTGTCACGTTTTCTGTCTAGAGGGGTTCAATCGATACTTCTAGTGACTTACAATTTCAGTCGCAAATTGGCACATGTGAACCCGCCTTTACACGAGATTTTTTAAGGTGTTTCTACGTTATTAACTGGAGAAACACTCTTGAAAATCCCCGCTAATCATGTCTGAGGCCTTGGAAAATAGTCGTGGTGAGAGAGCAAAGCGTTTCTGAATACTGACCTGAAACGCTTAATAATCCATTATCTGTAGCATCATTTTTGTATCACCAAATAGTCACCAGAATATGAAAACGCATCATGATACTCAAAGGGTGAATAGAATGTGTGAACAGAGTCGCTCTCAGAATGGTAGAGTTAATATATTACTGTATTATGTTAAAACCTGCATTCTGGTGCCTTTCTAGAGCATCTGTCAAGCATGGTGATAGAATATAGAGCTATTATTATTATGAGAAAACGCCGTGGTACAGTGGAACCATGCGCGCTTTGGGGTCCGAGGGGTCTTCAAGCGCACGGGTTCGAATCCTGTCCACGGTCCGAGTGTAGGTTGGGCTTCCTCACTCGGGGCAACGGTTTCCTAGCGGGTGGGCTTTCAGATAAGAGGTACCCCAAAGAAGCATCCCCTTTAGCCCATAAATTCCCGTGAAAAGCCCACATGGTATAAAAAGAAAAAAAAAAAAAAAACTGGAGGATGAGTTAGAGTGGGAAATAATTTGAAATCAACTCATTTTTTTTTGTGGCATTGCAGCTTTACATAGATAGAGTAATGAAGGGTGCTACCTCTCCCACTGAGAAATTACCACGAGCCAGGGTCAGTTTCTCAGGCTTGGCACCGTACCTAGGAGCTATCAGAAGGAGGAGGAGGAGGAGGAGGAGGAGGAGGAGGAGGAGGAGGAGTTGCAGGTTAGGATGGAAGAGGAGAGCCAGTAATAGAAAGGGAGAAGGAGAGGATAAGATGGACGAGGAGGAGGCAGAAGAGATAAAAGGTAAAGAAGAGGAAAAGGAAGGTGATAAGGAAGAAGATAAGGATAAGAAAGTAAAAAAAAAAGGATATACAAAAAAATAAAAGAGGAGGAGGAAGAGAAGAGGAAGGAAGAGACACAGACAGACGAGGAAGAAGAAGAAGTGAAAGAAGAAGAAGAAGAAGAAGAAGAAGAAGAAGAAGAAGAAGAAGAAGAAAAAAAAGAAGAAGAAATAAAGTACAAACAGCATTCCATTACAAGCTCAGAGAATCAATCCATCGACATCACCACCACCACCACCACCACCACCACCACCACCACCACCACCACCAGACCTCGAGGTGAATCCCCCGTGACACCCTTCATTACCGGCCTCCCTCTTCCTCCTTCCCTGCGAGGTGACAAGCGGCCCACGTTACCTGATTGCACGGACAACCTTCCCAGCGCATCTCCATTACCTCACACCAATCTGGCGCCTCGCTCCTGCCGGGGACGAGGAGAAACTGTAGGTGCTGGAGGGCTAGAGAGAAGATGAAGGACCAGGAGAGGCGTGACGTAATGTGTAGGGAGGAAGAGGAGGGTGAAGAAGAAGGAGGAGGAGGAGGAGGAGGATGAGGAGGAGGAATAGATGGTTTAGGAAGAGAGAGAAAATGGAAGGTGAAGGAGGAGGAATAGAAAGAGTTAGGGAGAAAAGTAGATGAGAGAGAAACTGTATAGCGAGGATAGAAGAGGAGGAGGAGGAGGAGAAGAAGAAGAAGAAGAAGAAGAAGAAGAAGAAGGAAAGGTCGTGTTTAAAAGGAAGAGGAAGTGCATAAGGAGAAAGGAACAAGAGGAGGAGGAGGAGGAGGAGGAAGAGGAAGAGGAAGAGGAAGAGGAAGAGGAGGAGGAGGAGGAGGAGGAGGAGGAGGAGGAGGAGGAGGAGGAGGAGGAGGAGGAGGAGGAGGAAGGAAAGTTGTATAAGGGAGAGGAAGTGCATGTGCCAGTTTTGGGAAAGGAACTAGTTTAATTTAGGACAATTTAGTGCAATTTGTGAGTTTAGATGAGAGAGAGAGAGAGAGAGAGAGAGAGAGAGAGAGAGAGAGAGAGAGAGAGAAAGAGTTAAAGGTGTGAGGGAGAGCTACAGGTAGAGAACAAGGAAGACTTACCTGTATTACTCACCCTATCTCTCATCAGCAGTTTCATGCATTCACTGTTTCATTAGTGTATATAGGAATTCACGTGATTCTCTGATTAGCAAGGAGTTAATAAATGAATAAGTAAGTGATAGGAATGAAAACACGTGTGAGTTATCCAATCAACAGGTAGATGAATGAATAGACAGACAGGTAATTTATTGAGCACAGTTACAAGTATTGATGAAAAAAATAAACTATGTATAAAAGTAACACACACACACACACACACACACACACACACACACACACACACACACACACACACACACACACACACACACACACACACACACACACACACACCTCTTTCTCATTAGTAGGTGCATCATTAGCCTTCTTTCATGACGTTTTATTAATATTACGCTCTGAGAATAAGGACTAGGTATTAATATGTAGTTGGTGCCTCAAAGGGAATGTGAGGAGGAGGAGGAGGAGGAGGAGGAGGAGGAGGAGGAATTGAAGTGTTGGTGGCAGATGAATAATAAAGGTAATGTAAAAGAAGAAGGAAAGGAAGAGAAACACGTAATTGAAGGAAAGATGTAAAATAAAAAGACTGAGATTATTTTTTGTGTTTATTGACTCATTTATTCGTGTGGATATTTGGTGAGTTGATGTAGTTTTTTTTTTTTCTATTTTTCTTCTTTTTTTTATCTCGTCATTTTCTTTTTATTTCCTTTCCTTCCTTTTCCTCATGATATAAACACGTCCTTCATTTCTTAAAGCTTGATTATTTCGTATGGAAGTATTTTTATTTTCCTTCTCTTTCCTTCTTTCCTTTCCCATCCTTTCAGTTGCCATTCTTTTCCTTTTCCCTTCCCCTTCCTCTTCTCTTCTTCTTCCCTTCCCGTCCCTTTTCCCCTTCTCCTCCTTTTCCAATTACCGTGCATCCATAACTAAACCTCTCTCTCTCTCTCTCTCTCTCTCTCTCTCTCTCTCTCTCTCTCTCTCTCTCTCTCTCTCTCTCTCTCTCTCTCTCTCTCTCTCTCTCTCTCTCTCTCTCTCTCTCTCTCTCTCTCTCTCTCTCTCTCAGCCCTTCCTTCCCCTCACCACAAACTACAAAGTCACCATTCATCACCACCACACAATTTATGTTGAGCCGCGGCGCCCTAACTCAGCAAATTAAGGAAGACTAATTGAATTCCTAATAACTCACTGTGAATTTTCTGTGTTGCTTGTGTACCGGTGTGGGAGTTTAACCCTTTATTATGTCCCGTATTCATAAATTTTTCACACGCTCGTCATAATTTTTTCCCCGAAGCTGAATCTGAGTGTCACTATTTGTTAACACTTCCTCTTTATTTACTGTAACTCATTTCTTTATCTTTCTTTATGCATGTTCTTGTAAGCTTATATATATATTCTCTATCTGCCATTGTTTCCAGTTTCTCCGCTTTCTTATTGTTATTCTTACTTACCTATTGACATCATAAGTTCATGAGTTTATTGTGGTACTTTAGAATTAGAAAGAATGAATAATAATGCAATTTAAGTTAATGATAAGTCCGTCGAGACTTGTTTAGTAACAGTTTTAGTGAAGAAAGCAGCACGTGAATCTTCTCAAACCAAATTGAAGTTGATCCTTCATTCATCCATTCACTCACTCACTCACTCACTCACCTAACCACTCAATCATATACACCAACCCACTGAACAACATCCATCCATTGAAGCACATCCGCACCCAACCATCCACCCGTCCACTAATGGCGTCCAGGATGTTGTCCCCGTGGAAGGCGAGCCACGGGACGAGGATCATGTAGGCCAGGGCTGCCACGACAGTGAGGAAGGACCGTGGCCGCCGCTGCCGCCGCCGCCTGCTGTCCCTCGCTGCCCCGCCTCGCCGCCCGTGGGTGGGCAGGGGCACTTCGGGTACCCCTGCCTCTGACACACCACAGTGGCAAGGCGCGGCAGTGATTCCTGGGAAGGCAGGCAGGCTCCAGTCTGGAGGAAGCAGGCTGGTGTCCTGCTGCTCGGCCCGCTCAGCAGTAGCAGCAGCAGCAGCAGTACCAACGCTAGCCATTTCCCACCAGTGGGGACCTTCGGGCAATCGCATCCTCTTCATCACAGGCTGGATGCCCTCCACGATTCGCAGGGCGCGGACACTGAGCAGGTCGTCCTCGCTGGTCCACGCCCCGGGTCCTCGCCACCTCTCCGCGGCCTTCTCCTTTGTGTGGTGAGGAAGCCGGAGCGTCTTGCCGGTGGAGGTGTTGAAAAAGGTTACCCAGTCCCCGTCACCTCCCTCGCCACCACTGGTGACGCAGGGAGCGGGAGTCAAGGGGGACAGGTCATCCTCCACGGGAGTGTTCTCGCCCCTTGAATCCCACAGGTTGTCGTAATCCAGGGATGGGTCAGCCGAGTCTCCCATGGCATCGTCACTCAGGGGAGCATCGGCAGCAGTACCATCTTGGTGGTCCGCTGGCTGCCAGCACACCTGCTGCTTCTGGCCTATGGCAGTGAATGCCAGCCAGGCCTCGGATGCGGAGCTGCCCTCCAGCTTGTCCAGCAGGACGCCCAGCGAATCCTGCAGGAGCACCTTGCTAGTTAGTCCCTTAATCCAGCACTTCACCTTGACGGGCAGGTCAGCTTCCAGGCGTCTCAGCTTTGCCAGGTTCTTCACCTTGCACTCTACGGTCTGGCCGTACTCGCCAGAGTCTCCCTGTTGCCAGAGAGCCTCCTTGAAGCAGAGGGTGGCTACCGTGTGTTTCTTAGGACACCAGGGCAGACAGCCTTGGCGTGGCTGCCGTACGCTGAGTCGCAGGCGTGAAGGAGCTTCCTGCAGGGTGTCAGCACGAGCCACACACTTCAAGTGAGAGTACAGTTTGTTTCCAGACATTTTGGTAAATCAAGCTTCTTGCTCAAGATTTGCTGAACATGAAAGTGAACCAGGATGACTCGACTCAGTGTTCACTATCGTGGCTGTTTGGGCCTGAAATGAAGCTCACACCAAGAAAAGAAGCCATTTCCTGCTTCATCATCATTATCATTTTGTTGTTGCAGATGTTGTTGTTGTTGTTGTTGCTGTTTTTTTTTTTTATACCATGTGGGCTTTTCACGGGAATTTATGGGCTAAAGGGGATACTTTTTTTTTTTAGGGTACCTCCTATCTTAAAGCCCACCCGCTAGGAAACCGTTTCCCCTGAGTGAGGAAGCCCAACCTACACTCAGACCGTGGACAGGATTCGAACCCGTGCGCTCGGAGACCTCTAGGATCCCAAAGCACGCATGGTTCCTCTGTACCACGGCGGCTGCTGTTATTGTTGTTCCAGCTCCTCCCCCAATAGAGAGAGAGAGAGAGAGAGAGAGAGAGAGAGAGAGAGAGAGAGAGAGAGAGAGAGAGAGTAAAGGGATAGGAAGGAAGAATCAATGAGGCTGTGACGAGATGGTTGGTCCGTGATATGAATCGGCGGAGGTATGAAGGGCAACGTTTGTGGCCATAAAGAGAGCGAGCGAGGTGTGTTGTGTTGTGTTGGTGTGTCATATCTATCTCTCAGCTATGTGTGTCTTCTTTCGTTGCGTTCAGACATGAGGAAATGCGACTATTCATTTATTTATTTACCTTTGTTTTGCGGGAGATTGATTAAGAATGAAAGAACGAAAGGAAAAAAATACCAGTTGTAACTATGTGTAGACTTTTGCTGCGTTTAGACATGAAAAAATGCGACTATTTATTTATTTATTCATTCATGCATTCATCTTTGTTTTACGGGATTTTGAACAAGAATTAAAGAACAAATGGGAAAAAGAGTCCAGTTATAACTATGTGTGCCTTCCTTTCCTGCGTCTTAACCTGAGAAAATGCGACTGTATGTTTTATTTATTTATGTATTTTTGTTTTAGGAGAGACTACCCAAGAATTAAAGAATGAAAGGAAAAAAAAAGTACAGTTGTAGCTTTATTAGGAAATTTTTAGTAGAATGGATCGTGTTACCGGTTCAGTTGAGAGGCGTCTTGATTTCCCCCTCCTGGAAGAGTCCAAGCCAGAAGGTGAGGAAACATTGGAGAAACTAAATGACTGACCAGCAAAAGGAATGTAGAAGTGAAGAGACTGAGTGACGCTTCCATTACTGAGGTGAACAGAATTGGGATGCAGGTAGTCTAAAGGTAATTACAAAAGACAAAAAGGTAATAAGAAACTGGTTCATGGATAGGACGTAAGATTATTAACCTCTTCAATACGGGGACTCATTTTTACCTTGAGATTTGTGTACGATTAGACCATTTTATTGACATTAGGAAAGGTCTAAGGAGATCAGAATATTAATGGCCATAGTCTTCACTAATTTAGTACCCAACATAAATTTCTGAAGCTGTATAAAGTCACCAAATAGTAAAAAGAATGGATATGGAAATGCGTCATAGTAGTCAAGGGGTTAAAGGTTACTGGAGTACACCTAAGAATCCTGTTGGTAGTGGTGAGCCAGTAGTGAGCTTTAGAATATTTAGTCAATTTACGAAGGGTGGATAGTAAGTGGTTATAGATATCCATATTTCATACAGAAACTGTCACGTGGAGGCTTGCTGGCTTGTGATAACTTCCCTCATGTTCTTATGCTCTTCAGTCAATAAAAAAAAGAAGAAAATATATTACGAGGATACAATTCAAGGTAACCATTTGACTGTTATTTCTGAGATCTTTCCTCAGTTACTAACCACTCTCAGACTCCTTTACTTATTCTACAGCCGTCTTATGCTCTTATGTTCTTCAGTTCATAAAAAAAAAAAACCCGTTATATTACGAGGATACAAATCAAGGTAACCATTTGACTTATTTCTGAGATCTTTCCTCAGTTACTAACCACTGTCAAACACCTTTACTTGTTCTACAGCCGCCTTCAGTCTTTTAAAAGGATATAAATGCCGAAATATTCTCTTTTAATACCTTTCTTCCTTGGAGTTGCTTATAAAGACTTCATTTATTATTTGTGGTGCTTTTAATGATTTCGTATTGCAGTGGTTTAAATTAAGAATAGTGTACGTAAATGATATACTGTGTGTGTGTGTGTGTGTGTGTGTGTGTGTGTGTGTGTGTGTGTGTGTGTGTGTGTGTGTGTGTGTGTGTGTGTGTGTCTGCTTATCTGTGTTGTGTCTCCATGGAGGTCTCCTATATCACGTTAAATCTCGCGGGACATTAGATACACGGGAAAGATGACATTTATAGCTGCAGGATGGAACAGAAGGAGACGTGTTGTGGATCTGTCATCATCTTCTCGTCTCTGCGTCCCTCCTCCTCTCTCAGTGTGATGCTTTTCTAACTTCCATTATTCTTTCGCGCGTGTTGTATTCATTCATGTATTTCTTTCTTCTCTTTTCAGAACAGGAGTCATGGCGAGTAAAAAGGTAAGAGAAGTGGTTATTTTGGCTCCACAGACAGTGTTAGGTGACTCTGACTAGTGTTATCTACTTATACGTCTGTCTATCTATCGATCTCATCTTTTATCTCTCAATCTCTGTTCTCTTATCTATCTATTCACTGATCTATCCATCTTTATCTACTTAATGTATCTTTGTGTATATTTATCTAATTATTTTTGTATGTATGTGTGTATGTATGTATATATGTATGCATGTATGTATGTATTTACCCTGTATATACTAACATTTGCTCCCCTTTCGTGTTTTAAGATTAAAATGAAAATCTTTGTGAATTACGGCAAGGATGAAACAGCTTGCGTCCAGGCAGCGGAGGAGGAGGAGGAGGAGGAGGAGGAGGAGGAGGAGGAGGAGGAGGAGGAGGAGGAGGAGGAGGAAGGAAGGAAGGAAAGGGAGGAGAGAGGGAGGGATGGAGGGGTTAGAGAGGTAGAACGAGCAAGAGGAGGAGGAGAAGGCAGAGGAAAATGGAAAGCATGCCGGCGGAGAAGGACCAGAAGGAGGAGGAGGAGGAGGAGGAGGAGGAGGAGGAGGAGGAGGAGGAGGAGGAAGAAGACGAGGAGGAAGAGGAGGAGAAGGAAGAACTTTGACAATAAGGGATGGTCGCGTTGCATGTTTCCCTTGGCAGAAGTTGCAACACAGCACACGAAGGCCGCGATGTATTTTCCCTGCGCCAAGAATTTCTCTCTCTCTCTCTCTCTCTCTCTCTCTCTCTCTCTCTCTCTCTCTCTCTCAGGAAGGAGGAAGAAAATGAGGGGAGTTGTGAGGAGAAGGAAAAGAACTAAAAGGACGTGAGGAGAAGGAGAGAATATTCGATGAGTTTGAGAGAGAGAGAGAGAGAGAGAGAGAGAGAGAGAGAGAGAGAGAGTAGGATCAGGAATAATTGAGGACTGGCCAAAGTTAATCACGACTATAATTTGGTGAGTATAATCTAAACAAAACTCATTACATTTTGTTTGTATCCTGTCGCGCTTCTGTAATTTGATCTCTCTCTCTCTCTCTCTCTCTCTCTCTCTCTCTCTCTCTCTCTCTCTCTCTCTCTCTCTCTCTCTCTCTCTCTCTCTCTCTCTCTTGATCTGAAGTAAAGGTTTGACCAGTGGAGAGAGAGAGAGAGAGAGAGAGAGAGAGAGAGAGAGAGAGAGAGAGAGTAAAAAAAAAGTATTGTTTGTTTAGGGAATAATATGAACGATTTTCTTTATCTTTTTACTATGTATTTTTGTAGCCTCTCTGTCTATTTGTTCCTTCGTGTTCTTATGTAAAATATAAAGGAAAGACTCATTGATGTGTTTTTTTTTTAATAATGTAATGATTTGGTACATTTTCTTTTTATTTTTGTAGTCTTTCTCTTTCTGTCTTTTCTAAACACTCACGAGATGGAGCTAAAATTCGGTTACTTTCTGTCTTTTCTAAACACTCACGAAATGGAGGTGGAATTCGATCACTGAAAGGAAATATAAAAAAAGAAGAAGAAGAAAAGGTAAGATTGATGGTGAGACAGTGGAGATAGTTAGCTTGAAGGCAAGGGGAAATTTAAAACGATGAAAAGTGGGATAATATTTTTAAGATGAGGATGAATTTAGGATTGTAAAATTATGTTAAGGTAAATAACAAGGATAAATATTGGACAGTGACTTGTGAAATAGTGAGGCCGAAGGGAAAGTATAAGTTTAGACTAATGAAATGTAATGATAAGTAGAAATATAAGGTAGAATTAAGAAAGTGAATTGTGAAGCTAGTAAACAAAAAAAAAAAAAAATAGTAAATAAATAAAAATAAATACATAAATAGAATTAAAAAGAAGTAAATAAAAATAAATAAATGAATAAATAAAATAAAAAATAAATGAATAGAAATTAAAAAAAAACCCAGCAGTGAAATGTTGACATAAAAAATAAATAAATAATTGAAAGTAAATTTAATACTTCTTTGACGTGAGCTGATTATAATGTCTTTAAACGAGGTCACTGTTTTTGATGAGTCGCTTCCATTGGCCTCTGTCACCTGTCATGTTGGTTTGCTGGCCTTTCTCCTTCATGTCATCTTGTATACAATCTTTCCATCTAATCTTGGGTCTTCCTCTCCTCCTCCTTCCTTGCACTTCCATATCCAGGGCTCTTCTCTCATCTCTTGCTGCCTTCCTCCTGATTACGTGTCTGAACCATCTTAGCCTTGCTGTCTGTGTCTTCTTGGAAATCTTCCCCACCTTCACAGTCCATCTGATTCTTATGTTACTGATTCTCTCCTCCCTCGTCACGCCACACATCCAACGAAACATCCTCATTTATGCCATTGCTGCTCTCACCACTGTCTTGTAAACTTTTCCCTTTAATTTTACTGGGTTTTTCCTGTCATACAATACTCCTGATACGTCTCTGCAACTCCTCCATCCCGCTTGGATTGTTCTTGATATTTCCTTATCTTCACTGCCATCTGCTGGTGGGTGCATCTCAGTGATTTTATACATAGTAAACAAAAACTCAAAATTGAGGACAAGAACGCGAAAAAAAATCTAACAAAAAATCAATCGTTTATGTTAGGAAAGAAATTTTTCTAACGTGTTTATTGTTTTTCATTTATTTATTCATTTTTGTCACCATAGTAAAAATTTCTACTGCTTTGTTCTGTTCCTCACGTGAATTAAGAGCCGCGTGACACTCTTCCCTTTCACTATTTCATCACTTCCCAAAATCACGAACCGCTCTGATGTGTCTATCCTTTCGTCCTACAGACACCTCCTAACATTTCACGTGGTAGAAACTGCAAAAAATCCATCCTTTTAATTTCATTCTTACTCTGCTTTTAGTGCTTTTAATGGTTCCTATCGCAGTGAAAGGGTCAAAGGTGTCGCCACAGCGGATAACACACAGCATTACACGTTTTTACTTCACTACTAACCCAGCACCATTTTGTCCTCCCTTCATGTTCACCAGCTTGAATTTTCCTCCAACATATCTTTACTTTCATCCCTCTAGTTTGTGTCCAACCTTTTGTCTGTCTGTCACGCTCGCCATCTCTCTTCCGTATGTTAGTGAGACGCAGAGATTGTTGGAGATAGCAAGATTGTTTTTAGATGCAATATGTTTTTGGGAAGGTCTGATAAAAAAGGAATGGAATGTAAGTTTTGGAGTTCTTTCCAGCTTATCTGTCGATTTATTTGCTTGTTTGTACGTCTCTCTCTCTCTCTCTCTCTCTCTCTCTCTCTCTCTCTCTCTCTCTCTCTCTCTCTCTCTCTCTCTCTCTCTCTCTCTCTCTCTCTCTCTCTCTCTCTCTCAGTTTTTATTCTCCAGTGAACATGGCGGAAAGATAATTTAAAAACGCGGGAATTTTTTTTTTTTTATGATTTCAGCACAATTTAAAATGTAAGAATACTCTTTTTTTTTCTTTTTTTTTTATAGATTTCTTTTGCATTATTCGTGCGCAATTTAAAGTGTAAAGTTATTTTCATATTTCCCTTCATGTGGTGTGTTGATTACATAATGCGTGATGAATATTGAAGGGAGAGGGTCACACACACACACACACACACACACACACACACACAC
>NC_059302.1:27507418-27524918 GCF_017591435.1 Portunus trituberculatus
TCATATCCACTTTTACGTTTATATTCAGCTTATTTTAGTTTCACCCTCATATACTTCATTTGCATATCCATTTCTATTTTTTTTCTGGGTTTTTCCTCACGAGAGATGCAAATGGGCCTCGTCTTCAGTTTGAGGGTAAAAATTCATGGCGGGGTTACAGTTGCCCATAAAAAGAAACAAGTTTGAAGAGTTCTGTTAGGTAAAGCGTGGCCAGCTGTCGTTCGAAATTCCCGTTTTCTTTTCTAGCTTTATCCTCCTCCGTTTTCCTGCACCGCTGACCAAAGTAGAGAGAGAAAATAAAAAGTACCTGAAACTTATTACTCTTTATTGCACAAGTTTAGCTGCGTACGAATAATAAGTATTGGACAGTAGTGAGTGCTTCCAGAACTGTAATTAACTTCTGTTCTTCATTATGAAAAAAAAAGTGTGGCTTCAATTTTATTTCGTTTTCCATTTACGCAGAACAGATAACTTTGAGGGATGATGACTGGAATTAACCGTTTGAATGCGATAAGCCACAATTTCCAACTCTAAAAGCAATTTGTAAAGTTTTTATAAGGATTTACAAGAGAGAAGAGGATGAGAAAATTATACTTACACTATCTATCTATTATAATGCTTTCTAGGCGGCAGTAAACGCAAGTGTGATAAGCCACAATTCACAACTCTAAAAGCAATTTGTAAAGTTTTTATAAGGATTTACAAGAGAGGAGAGGATGAGAAAATTATACTTACACTATCTATCTATTATAATGGTTTGTAGGCGGCAGTAAACGCAAGTGTGATAAGCCACAATTCACAACTCTAAAAGTAATTTGTAAAGTCTTTATAAGGATTTACAAGAGAGGAGAGGATGAGAAACAATATATTTACAGTATCTATCTATTATAATGCTTTGTAGGCGGCAGTAGAAGTAAGTGTGATAAGCCACAATTCTCAACACTAAAAGCAATTTGTAAAGTCTTTATAAGGAATTAAAAGAAAGAAGAGGATGAGAAACAATATATTTACACTATCTATCTAGTATAATGCTTTCTAGGGGCAGTAAAAACAAGTGTGATAAGCCACAATTCACAACACTAAAAGCAATGCCTTAAGTCTTTATAAGATTTACAATAAAGGAGAAGATGAGAAAGGATATATTAACACTCAATCTAGTATAATGCTTTGTAGGCGGCAGTAGAAGTAGAAGAAATGCCTGTAAGTGGTTGAGCTTTAAAGAAAGAAATACCAAAATTAGAAATGAAAGGTTTAATGTGTAAATGATCGACTTTAAAACCGTTTCACTATGTATACCACAAATTTACAGAGAATGAATGCCGCGTGTGTGTCTAGTGGTTTCTTGCGGCTTTTTTTTCTTTGTCTTTCTTTCCTGCGTTCTTTATTTTACTTGAAATGTTTAATAGCATCAAAAAGAAAAAAAAAAAAAGGGATTGAAAGAATAGATTTCCTTACATCTATGCAATGTTGTGTTTAGAATTGGCACTAGAATTCAATAACCCAAGAATAGAATTGTATGGCCTTTGAAATGAGAGAAAACAAATGAATAAAAGAGACAGTGTGTATGTTGTTAAAAAATAAAGAATAAATAATAATTGTGACGCAGAAACGAAAGAAAACGAAAAATGTACTTCCATTCCTCTGTTCTCTGTTTTCCTCTCTCTCTTATTTCAACATAATGAAGTGAGAAAAGTAAAATGAAATACCTCACGCGGAAAATCTGGAGGGAGGAAGAAAGAAGATATGCAGAGAAAATGAATAAAAACTAGGGACAGGGAAAGGAAATCTCAAGAAATAGGACATATATCACATTCTTTATCCCTTACATTATTTTCCTTTTTTCTTTTCTTTTTACTTCACTTTATGCAGCAAGTTTCGTGGAGTCTGACGAGTTGTCCTTTGTCGCTAAAATGTGGGGCTTGGAGGCGGCCAGCAAAGTTCTCCCCAGTTTGCCGCCCACGTCAAACCCGAGGCCGCCACATTCATAATGTAATTTGTATACGTTCCTTGTCAGGCTGAAATAGTGATGGCAGGAGGAGGAATGTGACGAAACGGAGGCTGTCTCTCCCACGCCAAGTCCTCCTCCTCCTCCTCCTCCTTCTCCTCCTCCTCCTTCTTTTCTTCTTCCTTCTCCTTTTTGTTTCTTTTTTCTTTGTTTCTTCTTTCTTTCTTTGTTTCTTTGTTTCTTGATTGCCTGCTTTCTTCCTTGCTTGCTTGCTATGTACACTGGGATTATGTACTCCCCTCCTCCTCCTCCTCCTCCTCCTCCTCCTCCTCCTCCTCCTCCTCCTCCTCCTCCTCCTCCTCCTCCTCCTCTTGCTTCATCATCATCATCATCATTATCATTAGCACCATCATCAAGTTTTTATTGTTGTTGTTGTTGTTGTTGTTCCAGCTCCTCCCAAATAAACAGAAGAGAGAGAGAGAGAGAGAGAGAGAGAGAGAGAGAGAGAGAGAGAGAGAGAGAGAGAGAGAGAGAGAGAGAGAGAGAGAGAGAGAGAGAGAGAGAGAGGAATCCCAACTTAGGAATGATACAAGTCTAAAGGAATCAGTGCAAAGGAGGATGTCTAAATTGATACATGCGATGAGGGAGATTCACTACAAAGCGAGATTGAAGAAACTAAATTTGCATTCCTCAGAGAGACGTAGGTTAAGTGGGGCCCTGACAGAAGTATTTAAATGGTATAGGGGTTAGGATCAGTAGCCAGGATAGAACCAGAAATGATGAACTTAAGGTCGAGAAATTCAGGTTTAGGAAAGAAATGCGAAGGGACTAGTTGATGAAAGGAACGGATTCAGTAATAATGTTGTTAGTGGTGAGTCAATAGGGAATTTTAAAGGAAGAATTGAAAAAAATATGGATGAGGATGATAGGTAGGAATAGGTAGGTTTTTTTTTAATACAGAGCAGCCGTGGTACAGTGGAACCATGCGTGCTTTGAGGTCCGAGGGGTTTCCAAGCGCACGGGTTCGAATCCTGTCCATGGTCCGAGTGCAGGTTGGGCTTCCTCACTCGGGGCAACGGTTTCCTAGCGGGTGGGCTTTGAGACAGGAGGTACCCCATAAAGCCCCTTTAGCCCAGAAATTCCCGTGAAAAGCCCACATGGTATAAAAAAAAAAAAAAAAAAAGACTGCCACGTGTAGGTCTGACAGCCTCGTGCAGCTTCCCTTGTTTTCTTATCATGGTAACATTGAGCCTTCGTCAGGTACTCTCCACGCCCTCTCAACGACGCCATGAATGCAAACATCTTACCACCTCTCTCGTGTTGCTTCTGTGTGTGTGTGTGTGTGTGTGTGTGTACATCTTTATTCTGTATGTTCATTTCTGTATGTATCTGTCTGTCTGTCTGTCTGTTTGTCTGTCTACCTATCTATCTATCTATCTACTCCTGCTGCGACTACTCTTGTACTAATATTGTCCACCACCACCACCACCACCATTACTACTACTACTACTACTACTACTACTACAAAAACAACAACAACAGAAGCAAAACAAACACAACAAAAACAAAAACAACAACAAAAACAACAACTACTACTACTACTACTACTACTACTACTACTACTACTACTACTACTACTACTAGTCTACAACAGCAACAGCAAAACGACACAACACCAGACGGAGACTTGAGAGCAAACTTGATATCTTCCCGTGGTGTGTTGCGCTCTAACTGGCATGATGTGAAGCCAACAGGTGGGCGAGGCGGTGCAGGTGCAGGTGCAGGTGAAGGTGGAGGGGCATTAGGGCGCCTCCTTCACCGCATCCTGCACATGGGCACCGGGGATACAACGCGACGGCTGCTGGTGATTCTGGTGAGAGAGAGAGAGAGAGAGAGAGAGAGAGAGAGAGAGAGGAGAGGGAGAGGAAGAGAGATTAGAAAGGAGGAAAGGTTTGATAGAGTATGATTGATTGATTTGGGTCAAGGCTCTGCAACATCGCTTTCATTTTCAAAGGAAGCTGTGAATAGGAATACAAGGAGGAAAAAAGGTTAAGAGGAGATGAGGGAGAGATTATTCGATGATGATAATGATGATGATGATGATGATAGAAAGAGAGAGAGAGAGAGAGAGAGAGAGAGAGAGAGAGAGAGAGAGAGAGAGAGATCTGAATTAAAGACAATATCATACCCACAAAATTATCACCACCACCACCACCACCACTGCCACTGCCATCACCTTCACTTGCCTCATCTTCCTCTCACACTAATTCACTTTTCCTCACTCGCATAGAGGGCATTGCAGCTTTTTTGTGGGAACTGACACACGTAGAGACTCACTGTTTGATAGATAGATAGTGAGATTAGTAGATAGAAAGATAGACATAGATAGTTACAGATGATAAGTTTAATCATTTATCTCTTTACACAATTTTTCTTACAATCTTATGAAACACACACACACACACACACACACACACACACACACACACACACACACACACACACACACACACACACACACACACACACACACACACACACACACACACACACACACACGCACAGCTAATTTTAGGACACGTAACTTGTTAATTGGCTTCAAGTATGTTATTAAATGCCAAGCTAATTACTATAAGGGCAGAATAATGGGCGTAGCTTGGATTTCCCGTGATTGGCGAGGCGTGGCGGGCGGTGACAGGCGTGATGGCGTGAGGGTATCAGGCGTTTGATCTGTAGTGGTTCATATTTTATCTCTGACGGGGAAGTAAACAAGGTGCGCGTGGTGAAGTGAGCTGGTCGAACAGGTGGTGTGATCTGTTGTGATGTTTCATTGGTTTTTGTTGGCCGCTTTTTTTTTCTCTCTCTCTATCTCAGTTTGTGTTATTTTTTCTCTCTATCTATCTCTCTCTCTCTCTTAGTTTATGTTCTTTTTTTTCTCTATCTCAGTTTGTGTTTTTTTCCTCTCTATCTCAGTTTGTGTTTTTTTCTCTTTCTATCTCTCTCTCTCTATCTCAGTTTATGTTCTTTTTTCTCTCTATCTCAGTTTGTGTTTTTCTCTATCTCAGTTTGTGTTTTTTCTCTCTCTATCTCAGTTTGTGTTTTTTTCTCTCTCTCTCTCTATCTCAGTTTATGTTCTTTTTTCTCTCTCTCTATCTCAGTTTGTGTTTTTTCTCTCTTTATCTCAGTTTGTGTTTTTTTCTCTCTATCTCAGTTTGTGTTTTTTTCTCTCTATCTCAGTTTGTGTTTTTTCTCTCTCTATCTCAGTTTGTGTTTTTTCTCTCTCTATCTCAGTTTGTGTTTTTTTCTCTCTCTATCTCAGTTTGTGTTTTTTCCTCTCTCTATCTCAGTTTGTGTTTTTTTCTCTCGTTATCTCAGTTTGTGTTTTTTTCTCTCTTTATCTCAGTCTGTGTTTTTTTCTTCCAGTTCTTTTCTTTTTTCTTTCTTTTACTTCTGTTTTTTTTATTCTTCCTAGCTTTTTTCTTTTCCTATTTTTTTGTTTTAAGTCTTTTTCTTTCCTTCCTTCTATTTTTAGCGTTTCATTGACTTTTTTCTCGTTTCTGTTTTTCTTTAATTGTTTTATTTTTTGTCTCAGTTTTTTTGTTTTCCTTTCTCTTACTTTTTTCTGTTTGTTTTTATTCTTTCATTTCTTTTTTTCTTTTCCTTATTATTTTGTCTTGGTTCTTTTCTTTTCCTCCACTATCCCCCCCCCCCACACACACAAGGTTAAGGTAAGAGAAGGTAAAGGAAGTGAGATGATCATTACTTTTATTATCCTTTCATCTTATTTTCTTTAGTTCTTTTCTCGTCTTTTCTTTCATTTTCTCATTTTTTTTGTTGCTTTCCTCTCCTTCCCATCATTTCTTTGTTATCTTTTCCTTCCTTCCTGTCATATCCCATTTCTCCTAACTCCTTTTCCTCTTTTCCTTCCATATCTCACTTTCTCTCCCGTTTCTTTTTACATATTATTTATCGTATTTCACACCTACTAAACTCACAGCCGACCCGCCCAACCACATAGATAGATAGATAGGTAGATGGATAGATAGATTGGTAGATGGATAAGTAGGAATCTAAATATCATAGCTTCAGAAACACTTCCAAAGGTCACAATAATATTTAGTACAAAACATCAATACTTCAGTGCATCTCATCCTTTCAATACACACACACACACACACACACACACACACACACACACACACACACACACACACACACACACACACACACACACACACACACACACACACACACACACACACACTATTCCGTCCTCCATCCGTCCTCGCTCGCTGCTTCCTGTAGAGGCGTTAATTAAAAGCAAGCCTCACCTCCACACCCAGTACTCGCTTCTGCATGACACCTGTTCCACCAAGCAGCGACAATTACACTCCCCGCCGTGAAAAGCTTGCAACATTCTGCCGGGGTGTGTGGACCCTAATTAAATCGAGAGATGGAGTGGGTAGGGTGGGTTTCGGGGGACTGGTGTAAGGTTAAGGTGTTTAGCAGAGAATTTCGTGGCTTGGATGGGTAATGCAGCGGCTGGCTATGCTGTGAAAGGATGAGGGAATGGTGTAACTGTTAGGGAATGTGTGGGGAGTAGGTTGGTTGGTTGGTA
Source organism: Portunus trituberculatus (assembly GCF_017591435.1). Taxonomy (NCBI): domain Eukaryota; kingdom Metazoa; phylum Arthropoda; class Malacostraca; order Decapoda; family Portunidae; genus Portunus; species Portunus trituberculatus. The sequence goes on from NC_059302.1 coordinate 27,513,982, forward strand.
GGGTGTAGGTTGGAGGGATGGGGAAGTTTGCGTGTGTGTGTGTGTGTGTGTGTGTGTGTGTGTGTGTGTAGTTATTTATATTTATTTTTATTCTTTCAATTGTGCTGGAAAACCTGTTAACTCCTTCAATACTGAGACTCATTTTTACCTTGATTTTGAGGGTATGATTGGACAATTTTATTTAGGTTAGAAAGGGTCTATGGAGGTCAAAAAATTAATGGCCAGAGACTTTACTGTTCTAATCCCAACATAAGTTTCTGAAGCTGTATGAAATCGCCAAATAGTAACCGGAATGAATAGCGGGTGGGCTTTAGAGACAGGAGGTACCCCAAAAAGCCCCTTTAGCCCAGAAATTCCCGTGAAAAGCCCACATAGTATATATAAAAAAAAAAAAAAAAAAAGACTGCCACGTGTAGGTCTGACAGCCTCGTGCAGCTTCCCTCGTTTTCTTATCATGGTAACATTGAGCCTTCGTCAGGTACTCTCCACGCCCTCTCAACGACGCCATGAATGCAAACATCTTACCACCTCTCTCGTGTTGCTTCTGTGTGTGTGTGTGTGTGTGTGTGTGTGTGTGTACATCTTTATTCTGTATGTTCATTTCTGTATGTATCTGTCTGTCTGTTTGTCTGTCTACCTATCTATCTATCTATCTACTCCTGCTGCGACTACTCTTGTACTAATATTGTCCACCACCACCACCACCACCACCATTACTACTACTACTACTACTACTACTACTACTATTACAAAAACAACAACAACAGAAGCAAAACAAACACAACAAAAACAAAAACAGCAAAAACAACAACAACAACAACAACTACTACTACTACTACTACTACTACTACTACTACTACTACTACTACTACTACTACTACTACTACTAGTAGTCTACAACAGCAACAGCAACACGACACAACACCACACGGAGACTTGAGAGCAAACTTGATATCTTCCCCTGGTGTGTTGCGCTCTAACTGGCATGATGTGAAGCCAACAGGTGGGCGAGGCGGTGCAGGTGCAGGTGCAGGTGAAGGTGGAGGGGCATTAGGGCGCCTCCTTCACCGCATCCTGCACATGGGCACCGGGGATACAACGCGACGGCTGCTGGTGATTCTGGTGAGAGAGAGAGAGAGAGAGAGAGAGAGAGAGAGGGAGAGGGAGAAGGAGAGGAAGAGAGATTAGAAAGGAGGAAAGGTTTGATAGAGTATGATTGATTGATTTGGGTCAAGGCTCTGCAACATCGCTTTCATTTTCAAAGGAAGCTGTGAATAGGAATACAAGGAGGAAAAAAGGTTAAGAGGAGATGAGGGAGAGATTATTCGATGATGATAATGATGATGATGATGATGATAGAGAGAGAGAGAGAGAGAGAGAGAGAGAGAGAGAGAGAGAGAGAAATCTGAATTAAAGACAATATCATACCCACAAAATTATCACCACCACCACCACCACCACTGCCACTGCCATCACCTTCACTTGCCTCATCTTCCTCTCACACTAATTCACTTTTCCTCACTCGCATAGAGGGCATTGCAGCTTTTTTGTGGGAACTGACACACGTAGAGACTCACTGTTTGATAGATAGATAGTGAGATTAGTAGATAGAAAGATAGACATAGATAGTTACAGATGATAAGTTTAATCATTTATCTCTATACACAATTTTTTTTACAATCTTATGAAACACACACACACACACACACACACACACACACACACACACACACACACACACACACACACACACACACACACACACACACACACACACACACACACACGCACAGCTAATTTTAGGACACGTAACTTGTTAATTGGCTTCAAGTATGTTATTAAATGCCAAGCTAATTACTATAAGGGCAGAATAATGGGCGTAGCTTGGATTTCCCGTGATTGGCGAGGCGTGGCGGGCGGTGGCAGGCGTGATGGCGTGAGGGTATCAGGCGTTTGATCTGTAGTGGCTCATATTTTATCTCTGACGTTGAAGTAAACAAGGTGCGCGTGGTGAAGTGAGCTGGTCGAACAGGTGGTGTGATCTGTTGTGATGTTTCATTGGTTTTTGTTGGCCGCTTTTTTTTTCTCTCTCTCTATCTCAGTTTGTGTTATTTTTTCTCTCTCTCTATCTCTCTCTCTCTCTTAGTTTATGTTCTTTTTTTTCTCTATCTCAGTTTGTGTTTTTTTCCTCTCTATCTCAGTTTGTGTTTTTTCTTTCTATCTCTCTCTCTATCTCAGTTTATGTTCTTTTTTTCTCTCTATCTCAGTTTGTGTTTTTTTCTCTATCTCAGTTTGTGTTTTTTTCTCTCTCTCTATCTCAGTTTGTGTTTTTTTCTCTCTCTCTCTATCTCAGTTTATGTTCTTTTTTCTCTCTCTCTATCTCAGTTTGTGTTTTTTTTCTCTCTTTATCTCAGTTTGTGTTTTCTTCTCTCTATCTCAGTTTGTGTTTTTTCCCTCTCTATCTCAGTTTGTGTTTTTTCTCTCTCTATCTCAGTTTGTGTTTTTTCTCTCTCTCTATCTCAGTTTGTGTTTTTTTTCTCTCTCTATCTCAGTTTGTGTTTTTTCTCTCTATCTCAGTTTGTGTTTTTTCTCTCTCTATCTCAGTTTTTTCTCTCGTTATCTCAGTTTGTGTTTTTTTCTCTCTCTCTATCTCAGTTTGTGTTTTTTTCTCTCGTTATCTCAGTTTGTGTTTTTTTCTCTCTTTATCTCAGTCTGTGTTTTTTTCTTCCAGTTCTTTTCTTTTTCCTTTCTTTTACTTCTATCTGTTTTTTATTTATTCTTCCTAGCTTTTTTCTTTTCCAATTTTTTTGTTTTAAGTCTTTTTCTTTCCTTCCTTCTATTTTTTTAGCGTTTCATAGACTTTTTTCTCCTGTTTCTGTTTTTCTTTAATTGTTTTATTTTTTGTCTCAGATTTTTGTTTTCCTTTCTCTTACTTTTTTCTGTTTATTTTATTCTTTCATTTATTTTTTTCTTTTCCTTATTATTTTGTCTTGGTTCTTTTCTTTTCCTTCACTATTTCCCCCCCCCCCCCACACAGACACAAGGTTAAGGTAAGAGAAGGTAAAGGAAGTGAGATGATCATTACTTTTATTATCCTTTCATCTTATTTTCTTTAGTTCTTTTCTCGTCTTTTCTTTCATTTTCTCATTTTTTTTGTTGCTTTCCTCTCCTTCCCATCATTTCTTTGTTATCTTTCCTTCCTTCCTGTCATATCCCATTTCTCCTAACTCCTTTTCCTCTTTTCCTTCCATATCTCATTTCTCTCCCGTTTCTTTTACATATTATTTATCGTATTTCACACCTACTAAACTCACAGCCGACCCGCCCAACCACATAGATAGATAGATAGGTAGATGGATAGATAGATTGGTAGATGGATAAGTAGGAATCTAAATATCATAGCTTCAGAAACACTTCCAAAGGTGACAATAATAATTAGTACAAAACATCAATACTTCAGTGCATCTCATCCTTTCAACACACACACACACACACACACACACACACACACACACACACACACACACACACACACACACACACACACACACACACACACACACACACACACACACACACACACACACACACACACACACACACACACACACACACACACACACACACACACACACACACACACACTATTCCGTCCTCCATCCGTCCTCGCTCGCTGCTTCCTGTAGAGGCGTTAATTAAAAGCAAGCCTCACCTCCACACTCAGTACTCGCTTCTGCATGACACCTGTTCCACCAAGCAGCGACAATTACACTCCCCGCCGTGAAAAGCTTGCAACATTCTGCCGGGGTGTGTGGACCCTAATTAAATCGAGAGATGGAGTGGGTAGGGTGGGTTTCGGGGGACTGGTGTAAGGTGAAGGTGTTTAGCAGAGAATTTCGTGGCTTGGATGGGTAATGCAGCGGCTGGCTATGCTGTGAAAGGATGAGGGAATGGTGTAACTGTTAGGGAATGTGTGGGGAGTAGGTTGGTTGGTAGGTAGGGTTGTAGGTTGGAGGATGGGTGTGTGTGTGTGTGTGTGTGTGTGTGTGTGTGTGTGTGTGTGTGTGTAGTTATTTATATTTATTTTTATTCTTTCAATTGTGCTGGAAAACCTGTTAACTCCTTCAATACTGAGACTCATTTTTACCTTGATTTTGAGGGTATGATTGGACAATTTTATTTAGGTTAGAAAGGGTCTATGGAGGTCAAAAAATTAATGGCCAGAGACTTTACTGTTCTAATCCCAACATAAGTTTCTGAAGCTGTATGAAATCGCCAAATAGTAACCAGAATGAATATGAAAGCGCGTAATGGTACTGAAAGGGTTAAAGTAATAAAAATGGGGGAAAATCTCAATGACGTTTTACTCAACAAAAAAAAAAAAAAAAAAAAAAAAAAAAAAGAACAAGTATTTATTTATTTACTCATATTTAATGGTTAGTTAATGGATGGCTTCAGTGATTGATTGATTTATAGTTTATTACTGATTGATTTATTTCGTTTAATAGACATTTAGTTACTTAGTTCTTTTTGTAAATTAAGAAGCACGAAAAGAAATTACATCACTATACGTTTCCTGTGTGTGTGTGTGTGTGTGTGTGTGTGTGTGTGTGTGTGTGTGTGTGTGTGTGTGTGTGTGTGTGTGTGTGTGTGTATGTGTGTGGTGCGCGTGAGTCTCAACCTGTCACGGAAGATTGAATGCATGTATCTGTGTGTGTGAATTCGTGCGTGCGTGTGTGTGTGTGTGTGTGTGTGTGTGTGTGTGTGTGCTTGCGTGCGTGTGTGTGTGTGCAGTGTGGAGTCTCAAGCTGGCTGGTAATTGGCTGCTGCGTGTGAGTTATTTTCTTGGCTTGAAATGCGATTAATGGCGTTCTTTTTCCTCACCGACAGCTCATTTTCTTTACCTCCTTAATTACGTCTCTGATAAAGTCGCTGAGGAGTGAGTTATAATAAGGGATTGTGGCGGGGATCGTGGCTGTGGTGGTGGTGGTGGTGGGGGTGGTTGTGGGAGGAACTATTTATCTTGACAGTGGTGGTGGTGGTGGTGGTAGTGGCAGAAAAGATAGTGGTGATGAAATGTTTGCTTATTTTCACAGAGCTGGTGGAATGAGGGAGGGATGGAATACTATTAGTTTCCAAGGTGAAGGGAATGAAGTACCAGAGAGAGAGAGAGAGAGAGAGAGAGAGAGAGAGAGAGAGAGAGAGAGAGAGAGAGGAAACATCATAAAACTTCCAATAATAAGGGTATAGAAGGGAGGAGAGAGGGAAGGAAGTCTACACCAACTTACTGTAATAAGACGTGTGTGTGTGTGTGTGTGTGTGTGTGTGTGTGTGTGTGTGAGGTAAATGAGTAGGAAGGACACTGTAAAAAAAAATGCGCTGTAATTTCCTATGTTGAGAGAAAAAAAGTAGAGAGAAGCAAGACCATATCATTTCTGTACTTACTAGAGGAGGAGAAGGAGAGAAGATAGAGCGAGGAAGGGAAACAGTACACCAAACCTTTCCGTGATGAAGAAATATGGAGGTGAAAGAGTGAGAAGAAATAGTATATATTACAGCTTCCGATAATGAGAAAAAAGAGAGCATGGGGCCTGGGAGAGAAGCCTACTGGAGGAAGGAGGAGAGGAATGAGAGTAGTGACCTGGGAGAGAACCGTACTGGAGTGAGAGGAGAGGAATGAGAGTAGAGGCCTGGGAGAGAAGCGTACTGGAGTGGGAGAGGGATGAGAGTAGAGGCCTGGGAGAGAAGCGTACTGGAGAGTGAGAGGAGAGGGATGAGAGTAGAGGCCTGGGAGAGAAGCGTACTGGAGTGAGAGGAGAGGAATGAGAGTGGGAAGATAAAAGGGAATGGAATAAAAGTGATAGTTATAGAAATTGAATCTTGTGATATGAACACGTGTGCTTTGTTCTCTCTCTCTCTCTCTCTCTCTCTCTCTCTCTCTCTCTCTCTCTCTCTCTCTCTCTCTCTCTCTCTCTCTCTCTCTCCCTTTCGTGCCCTTCATTTCCTTCGTTTCCTCCACACATCCTGCTCTTGCCTTCCTCTTACCTTCCTTCTGTCTCTCCTTCTTTCTCCACATTTTCTTTCTCTGTTTCCCTCCTCGCTTTCTTCTCTTCTTTCGTTTATCTTCCATTTTCTTTCGCTTCCTTTTCTAGAGAGTTTGTTTAGAAAGATTTTTTTTTTAAGGAAGTGTAGCGTTGAATATTTTAAAAGAGAGAAATTGGGTATAGGAAATGGAAGTAGAAGAAAAAAGTTATATAGGGAGATATGTAAGAAATTGTGGCATTGAATAGTGTACAAGAAAGAAATTAAATGAGATAGTGAATCAAAGCACTTCCTTTTACCTTCCTTCTTCTGTCTCTCCTTCCTTCTTCTCCTCAGTTTTTTTTTTTCTCTCTGTTTCCCTCCTCGCTTTAATCTCTTCTTTCGTTTATCTTAACATTTTCTTCCTTTTTTTTTTAGCCTTTTCTGTTTCTTCTATCCTTCTCTTCTCCTCCTGTCCTTTCTTCATTTCTATCATCTTTTCTTTCTCTGTCTGTCTGTCTGTCTGTCTGTCTGTCTGTCTCTCTGTCTCTCTCTCTCTCTCTCTCTCTCTCTCTCTCTCTCTCTCTCTCTCTCTCTCTCTCTCTCTCTCTCTCTCTCTCTCTCTCTCTCTCTCTCTCTCTCTCTCTCTCTCTCTCTCTCTCGTCTCTCTCTCTCTCCTCTCTCTCTCGTCCTCCTCCTCCTCCTCCTCCTCCTCCTCCTCCTCCTCCTCCTCCTCCTCCTCCTCCTCCTCCTCCTCCTCCTCCTCCTCCTCCTCCTCCTCCTCCTCCTCCTCCTCCTCCTCCTCCTCCTCCTCCTCCTTCTCCTCCTCCTCCTTCTTCTCCTCCTCGTGTGGGAAAAATAGAAATCTGTCTCTGTTTTCCTCCGAGATTTGAAAAGTTGCAAATGTTTTGGTGCTTAAACATTGCATCGGATTTTCTTGTTTTTTTCCTTTTTTTTTCTCCTGGTATTCTTTTCCCACTGCTGTTGCTGCTGCTGTTGCTGCTGCTGCTGCTGTTGCTGCTGCTGTTGCTGTTGCTGTTGCTGCTGCTGCTGCTGCTTTTTTGCTCTTCTTGCACATTCCTACTTTGTACCTTTCATATTTTTTTCTGTCTGTCTCTGTGTCTGTTTCTGTCTGTCTGTCTGTCTGTCTGTTTATCCGTCTGTTTGTTTGTCTGTCTGTCTGTCTATCTGTCTATCTATCTCTCTGTTTGTCTGTTTGTCAGCTTGTCTGTCTGTCTGTCTGTCTGTATGTCTGTATGTATGTATGTATGTCTGTTTGTCTATCTGTTTCTCTCTCTCTCTCTCTCTCTCTCTCTCTCTCTCTCTCTCTCTCTCTCTCTCTCTCTCTCTCTCTCTCTCTCTCTCTCTCTCTCTCTCTCTCTCTCTCTCTTGCTCTCTCATCGTTTATTTTACTTATTTTATTTATTTATTTATTTATTTATTTATTTATTTATTTATTTATTTATTTATTTACTTATTGTTTTTGGTATTATTATTTTTCAAAATTTTTTGGTGTTTTGGTAATAGGTTGATTTGAATGTGGTTGTTTGTTTTTATTTTTTTTGCTCCTGTTATGTTGTGAAATTATTACACACACACACACACACACACACACACACACACACACACACACACACACACACACACACACACACACACACACACACACACACACGGGGGAAAATCGTGTTAATAACATCGTATACACACGTGCAGTTGCATCAAATAGTAAAAACCCTGACACAATTTCCAGCTGCCAGATTTTGTAGGGGAAAAAGGAAAAAATGAAAACTTTCCGTACATTCTTTTTTTTCTGGGGGAGGGAGAGGAAGGGGAGAGCTGGACAGAGGCACGTGGGCAGCTGGAGAAAGAGAGGGAGAGGGAGAGGGAGAGGGAATGGAGACTAGGGGAAGGGAAAACCTGGACATGGAAATGGGAAATGCAACAAGACGGAAAGAATGCTGAATAGGATTATGGAAGTTTGGAGTAGAATGTAGGCGAGGATTCAGGGAGGTGTGGAGGGAATGTGTGTGGAATGTATTGTATATGTGTGTGTGTGTGTGTGTGTGTGTGTGTGTGTGTGTGTGTGTGTGTGTGTGTGTGTGTGTGTGTAGTGGTACAGGATACACACCAGATTGAGCAACAGGTAGACACATACACACCAGGTAGCGAAGATATGTTAGTTGTGTTTGTAGCCTAACCCTTTCAGTACTGGGACACATTTTCACCTTTTATTGACATTAGGAAGGGTCTGTGGAGGTCAGAAGATTAAGGACCAGAGTCTTCAATGTTTTAATCCCCCACATGAGTTTCTGAAGCTGTATAAAATCACTAAATAGTAACCAGAATGAATATGGACACGCGTCTATGGTACTGAAGGGGTTCGAATCCTGTCCACGGTCCGAGTGTAGGTTGGGCTTTCTCACTCGGGGCAACGGTTTCCTAGCGGGTGGGCTTTTGAGATAAGAGGTACCCCAAAAAATTTCCGTGAAAAGCCCACATGGTATAAATAGAATTGTATAAATAAGGTAGATGACTGGTGGGTTCTGTAGGAGTTTGGTGATAACTGTGTTTTTAATAATGTGGACGAAGGTAATTTAGTGATGATTGGTGGATAAGTGGTGGAGTAAGGGCTTAGGATGAACTGTGGATGGACTAGTGTGGATGAAATTAGGTTAGTGGTTAGGAAATCAGAGACAGCCTTGATATGTCCAGAGGGTCTCGTGATGTTTGCTGTTGTGAGGGCGTAGTACAATTCAGCGGTCTCCAGGCTGTACAGGGGATGCACTACAACACCCGCGGGATCTCATTATGACGACTGATGGGGATGCCTTAGAAAATTGTGACTTTTTTGGTGTTTTCTCCAAGAGTAAAAAGGGGAAATGAAATAATCGCCATTGTTTAACCATGATATTTTCTTATTCATTCTTTGTGTGTATTTTTCCTGGTGGTACACAGAATAATCACAGTGACAAACGTGTTAGGAGTGTAGGTGTCTGGAATGCATGGGTGTGTGGGCTGAGTGGATGGCGTGGCGGGTGTAGCGGGCGTGGCTGGCTCGGGTTTGGGCGATGAAAACGTTGGATTTATTCTGTTCACGAAGGCAAGGGTCATGAGTGTTCCTGAAGGTGGTGGTGACAGTTTAAGATGGTGAGCAGACCGCCAGTATCTGATGTCCACGCTTTATGTAGGAGGAAAAGTTATGTTCTTTATAATGTATGTAATATAAAGTGGTAAATTCAAACATCGCAGTGACAAGACATGTATCTGATGGTGTTTGCGATCCCTTGCAGCTCCTGTCATCGCCTCACAACGCGTCTTTATCGGAATCATCTCAACAGGGAACTGTAAGACTCCTTTCTCAAATTCTTTCTCAAGGACATGGATTTATTCACTCCGCAGCAATAACTCACTCACTCCTGCATTTCGGGACACCATGAATACCGCCCTTCCCGCGCTGTGTCCTTCCACGGGCCGCTGTGTGTTTGTCATCCCGCGGCGCCCCTTCGTGCTCTGCGTCGCGTGCATGGCGGAAGGTGCGGGGCAGCGAGGCTCAACCAAAATTGCTTGGCCATTAAACTTGAGATGGGAGGGCGAGACTGGATCGCTCGGTGCTGGGGCGAGATTAGGTCTTAGGAAAACGGGTCCACGCCTCAACCCCGCCCTCCCACCCACCTGAAATCCTCCACGCCGGAGATCCTTAGGTAAAGTAGATAGAACAGACTCTTCTATATTTTTATAAGCCTTTTACAGGGCTCGCCTCCCACCGCCGCGCTACGACACACGCGGAACAAAAAACGTTCGGGAAGCCACTCAGCCTTGGCCGTGTGTAGATATTCATTTTTTGAAGCGAATACCAACTTCATGTTTGTAAATATGAAACACAAACACACACACACACACGCACACGCACACGCACACACACACACACACACACACACACACACACACACACACACACACACACACACACACACCTTTCCCTGCGACTTACATTGCTTGATAAGACATGATATTAGACATGGTAGGGTTTCATTGGAGGGGCGTTAACTGAAGAATTGAAAAGACTTTCCCGTGAAGCTGACGAGTCACGTGATTCAGCAAAGATTAGAGAAGAGAAGTGAAGGAGTATGTGCCTGCGTGTTTAGAGAGAGAGAGAGAGAGAGAGAGAGAGAGAGAGAGAGAGAGAGAGAGAGAGAGAGAGAGAGAGAGAGAGAGAGAGAGAGAAAAGAATAGAAATGCAAACACTTTTTTATTAGTGTTCATAGAGAGGATTTTTTCTCACAGAGGGGAGCTGAGAGAGAGAGAGAGAGAGAGAGAGAGAGAGAGAGAGAGAGAGAGAGAGAGAGAGAGAGAGAGAGAGAGAAAAGGCTCCTGCACGTCGGAAACTTCTCTCATCCGGGGTTTTGCTCGGTGACGTAGAAGACTTGATAAGGCGAAGAAAGGGAAGGAAGAAGGGAGGGAGGAGGAGATGGAGAAGGAGGAGGAGTAGGAGGGAAGAGAGGGTAAGAGGTAAGAAGGAGGAGGAGGGAAAGAGAGAGCGGTAAAGGAGTGAGCGTTGGAGAGGAAAAAAGGAAAAAGTGTGTAAAGGAAAGGCGGAGGGGAAAAAAATAAAGGTGAAGGATATTTAAGGTCTATTTTCCTTTTCCCGTTGCTCCTGAGTGTAAAGTTTCATTTTTTTTTGTAAATGTTCCTCCTCTCAGAAAATGAAAGCGCTGATTTATTCCTTGGTGTGTTTTTGACTGTAGAAAACGAAACGGCATTTGGTGATATTGAGAATGCAGAGTATGTACAAAAAGAGAAAAAAGAAATGAAGCAGAAGAAGAGTAATAATAAGAATAAGAAGAAAGAAGAGGATGGGCAGGAGAAAAAGGAGGAGGAGGAGGAGAAGAAGAAGGAGAAGGAGGAGAAGGAGA
>NC_059302.1:27532418-27542418 GCF_017591435.1 Portunus trituberculatus
ATGTTAACGTAAAGTGTGGGGGATTCATGGCTTGTTATCAGACTGGTAGTGGGTAGGAGGGGAGGGTTGATGGATGCACGTCTGGTTTCTCTGTGTTCGTTTGCTTCAGGGTTTTTTGTTATTGCAATTTTTTTTTCTTTGTTTTTTTTTTTTTTAGGGTCATAAGGGTAATGTCTTGTTATTTTTTGCTGATTTATTGTTTGTTTTATTTTTGTTTTTTGTTGTTTTCATTGGTGATGTTCGTAAGCTTGTTATCAGATGTTTGTCCAGCATGATGGAAACACTACAGGAAACTTCAGGAACTTCTCCTAAAAGCATGTGAGAAGTTGTGGAGGTAAGGCGACACACACACACACACACACACACACACACACACACACACACACACACACACACACACACACACACACACACACACACACTCCTTAAAAAAATTCTACATATCCCATCTATTATTTAAGTTTCCTTCCTCTTCACCCTGTAAAAAAAGCAAAAAAAAAAAACTTTCACTGGGGTATCAAGGCAATTTATCCTCTGAGACCACTCCTGAATTAAATACCAGTGAATCACCCCAAAGACAGGCGCGGTGAAGAAGTGAGAGTGTCGGAATACTGGAACCTTTCACTCACTCCCTCCTTCCTCCCCCATGCTTGTCCTGGCTACCGTACTGTACCTGCTTCCTATCTGGGCCACGGTACGCTTTTCCACGATACCAGGGCACTCTAGAATATTGCTCCCTATTGTTCTCTGCTATGTGATGTCTGTGCCTGCCGTGCTTGCTTGTACAGTACAGTCGCTTCAAGAGGTGACGCCGCAAAGTGCAGTGAATCTTTTTTTGTTTTTAAGTGGAATGTGAATAAATGAATGGACTTGTGAACTGTTTTGTAATGTCTCGTGAAGGATCAAGAGCTGGGGATGTGATAGGCTATGTTGGTTTAATGTTTTTTTTTTTTTTCATTTTTCTCCAGAGTTTATATAAGGACGTGAAAGAAAAGGGAATAAGTCAAGCTGCAAGAAGTCATTGGGGGTCTTCGCATAGCAACCATCTGTCATTGCCATCCATAACTATGTGTAACCTTTTAAAGATCCCTAATAACACACCACTGACAACCTCATGACTGGAGCCTTTCCATTCATCCACCATATTTTGTGGTAGTTGTACTTTTGTTTTTTGTTTATTCTATACACTTTGCTGCCAGCTCTGAAGATACTGGTGCGTATAGAAAGCCTTTTCCTGAGGGTTTGCTTTGCTTCGGTGTGTATGAGTATTTTTGTACTTAAGGTGATGGTTATGGCGCGCGCGAATCTGTGTGTGTGTGTGTGTGTGTGTGTGTGTGTGTGTGTGTGTGTGTGTGTGTTTCACCTCGATCGTCTGGTGGTCACCCAGCCAGTCTTCCCCATTACGGAGCGAGTACAGAGCTCATAGAGTAACATAGACCGATCTTCGGGTAGGACTGAGACCACACCAACACACAACACACACCGGGAAAGCGAGGCCACAACCCCTCGAGTTACATCCCGTACCTATTTACTGCTAGGTGAACAAGGGCCACACATTAAGAGGCTTGCCCATTTGCTTCGCCGCTTACCGGGACTCGAACCCGGCCCTGTCGATTGTGAGTCGAGCGTGCTAACCACTACACTACGCGTGTGTTGTAGTGTGTGTGTGTGTGTGTGTATTTACTTAGTTGTATTTACCTAGTTGTAGTTTTACAGCTGGGCTTTATGCTCGTGTGGCCCCGTCTTCATATCTACACTTATCCAATTTCTCTTTAAAACTATGTACACTTTTTGCTGACACCATTTCCTCACTCAAACTGTTCCAAGTCTCAACACATCTTTGCGGTAAACTAAATTTTTTAACATCTCTCAGACATCTTCCCTTCCTCAGTTTCTTACTATGCGATCTTGTGCTTCTAATGTCATATTCTTCTCTGATGATTAGTTTCTCATTATCCACTTGATCCATTCCGTTAATCAATTTATAAACTTGTATCAGATCCCCTCTCTCTCTCTCTCTTCTCTGTTCCAGGGTTGGTAGATCCATAGCTTTTAGTCTCTCCTCATATGTCATCCCTTTATATTCTGGAACCATTCTTGTAGCCATTTTTTGCAGTCTCTCCAATTTCCTTATGTGTGTGTTTCACTGTTTGATCTGTTGCAGTCTCTGAGGAGACAGCCAGACGTTACCCTACGGAACGAGCTCAGAGCTCATTATTTCCGATCTTCGGATAGGCCTGAGACCAGGCACACACCACACACCAGGACAACATGGTCACAACTCCTTGATTTACATCCCCTACCTACTCACTGCTAGGTGAACAGGGGCTACATGTGAAAGGAGACCCCGGTCCTCTGGCTTGTGAAGCCAGCGCTCTAACCACTGAGCTATCGGGTGTGTGTGTGTGTGTGTGTGTGTGTGTGTGTGTGTGTGTGTGTGTGTGTGTGTGTGACCAGGAAGAGCCACACAGTATGCAGGATCGTTATCTTTGAAGCTGTGTCCCGCCAAACATCAAACAGATGGTCACACACACACACACACACACACACACACACACACACACACACACACACACACACACACACACACACACACACACACACACACACACACACACACACGGTTAATGGCTGTGTTGGGGGGGGAGAGGGGTCGAGGGAATATCGGCACGAGTGGTAATTTTTTCCCCTTGATCTTTTTTCCCTCGCTGACATTTCCTGCTAACTTATTTCCCCTAAACATGCTCTACTACTGACATTTTTAACTCTTCTTACACAACCCAATTTAATTTATCCTAACATAACCAAATTAAATCTAATACAATCTAATACGATCGATTCTAACAATATTACCACACCTAACCTAACCAAACCTATCCTAACATCCTAATAGAACCCATGAACACCAATAGTCTTGACACCAGTGTTTCTCTAGCAAAGCACACTGTTGTCATACCATACCAGTCCACAGGCGGGGGCTATGAAGGTGTTGTAATATTCTACCTTATTTGCACAGTCTTCAGTCTTGCTACATTTGATTGTTGGGCCAAGGTTCGCATCCCACTGTCCAAACGGAGTGAATATGTAAATGTCATCATAGCGTTTACCACCAGGTGCTGCCTCTAATGGTGTGTCAAGGCAGGTGAGGCGAGGTGTACTATAATGGATGTGCACAGGTTTGCCTCACAATGCAGAACACTTGTGTACACTGACCAGGTGTAATCAGAAGACATGTGACCTGTTGCACTCACTACCAATGTGTTTAAAATATTGCTTCAGTTTTGAGTTCTTTAATATACCTAAGAAAAATAAAACAAGGAAATAAGGTAAACTCTAGAACTCCCTCCCTGCTTCAGTGTTTCCATCTACCTATGACCTAACCTATGACCAAGACATTTATCTCATTGTTTAGGCTAACTCTCTCGATCCTGTTCGGGGACTGGCATCTAGGAAGACCTTATTGTTTAATTTTCTTTTTTACCCTTGGCTAGTTTTACCCTCCATGAAATAAGGAAGGCTGCAAAAAGTCATCTATCCTTCAGGTGTTTGTCTCTCAGTGAAACAAAACTATTTGGAACTGTTTTCTTTATCCATGATTTCTTAACCCCTGAATACCATATTTGTTTTGCTTATTATTAGATGATTTTATACAGCTTTAGAAACTTATATGGGGGGATTGAAATAGTGAAGAATGGACCACTAACCTTCTGACCTCCATAGACCCTTCCTAATGTCAACAAAAGGGTCTAATCGTATATAAATCTCAAAGTAAAAAATGTGTCCCAGTAGTGAAGTAGTTAAAGCTCCATAATGAATTTGCATGAATAACTTGATTAATAAACCATTCTTGAACATTATTTAAGAACCAACTCCTTATCTTTTATTTTTTAGCATTTCAGGCTCGAACCTTTTATAATCTTCTCTTATCCAAATTAGTGAGAGTGGGAAGTCTCTTCATACACAGTACACGCCTTACAAAACCTGCCAATTAAGAGACTCATAGGAGAATAGTAAACACAAGACAGGGAAAGCTAGACACAGCGGAAGTAACTAGAGAATGTGACTCTCTCTCTCTCTCTCTCTCTCTCTCTCTCTCTCTCTCTCTCTCTCTCTCTCTCTCTCTCTCTCTCTCTCTCTCTCTCTCTCTCTCTTATACACAAAAGACCGTCTCCTATCCTCTGACCACCACCACCACCACCACCACCACCACTATCACACACATAGGAAACGAAAGCTTGTGTCTCGCCCTCCTGAGTGGTAAGCGGATAAGGGGACAAACCACCACCACCACCACCACCACCACCACCACCACCACTACCACCACCAGCTGCCCGTTCTCCTGGTGGTAATAATTCAGCACGCCTTGTAGCTTCTCCTTCCCACTCACCTCCTCTCGCTGCTTGTTTGGCATTAATTCTCCCTCTCGTTATCGTGTATTGGAATGCCCTCCCTTAAGTATATGAGTTATGGCCTGTGTGTGTGTGTGTGTGTGTGTGTGTGTGTGTGTGTGTGTGTCATGTGTGTGACTGCAGCAGATCATACACACACACACACACACACACACACACACACACACACACACACACACACACACACACACACACACACACACACACTACTACTACTACTACTACTACTACTACTACTACTACTACTACTACTACTACTACTACTACTACTACTACTACTACTACTACTACTACTACTACTACTACTCCTACGAAACACACCCACCTATACACACAACTACTACTACTACTACTACTACTACTACTACTACTACTACTACTACTACTACTACTACTACTACTACTACTACTACTACTACTACTACTACTACGAAACACAACTATTCTTGGAACCAAACAATATGCTGAGAATTAAAGAACCATCTCAGAGGGAACCCAACACACCTGCCCTCCTGCCACCGCCTTGTGCCGTAACCCAGGTGTGTAAAAGAGAGACGCGCTGAATACCTGTCCTAATGAGGCGCAGGTGAGAGGCGTGACAAAGAATGAGAATATGGCTGTTGTTCCGCTCCTTTTGCAACGCTGACACCACCTGCCACCTCAGAGAGAGAGAGAGAGAGAGAGAGAGAGAGAGAGAGAAAGCAAACTAGGTCATCTTTGACAAAATGTAGCTCACAGAAACAACTCGATTTGAGATTTTCTGGGAATCATCCTTGACCGAGGCGGTGCGTAGGGCTTCCTCCTACTCTATGGCGGGATTTTGGAGGAGGAGGAGGAGGAGGAGGAGGAGGAGGAGGAGGAGGAGGAGGAGGAGGAGGAGGTGGAGGTGGAAAAGGTGGAGGTTAGTGGAGATGGTTGAACAAAAAAAGACAAAAAAATGAAGAAGAAGCGAAAAGAAGGAAGGGGAAAGGAGAGGAAAGAAAGAGAAGAGAGGAGGAGGAAGAGGAGGAGGAAGTTGTGTGTTAGTGGAGGTGGTAGAGCAAAAACAAAAGACGAAAGAAATTAAGAAGAAGCAAAAAGACGAGAAAAGGAGGAGAAGGAGGAAGAGAAGAAAAGAAAAATGGAGAAGGAGGAATAGATAATGATGAAGACGAGCAATTACCAGGAAGACAATGATGGTGAAGGGAAACAGTGAGAATGACGAGAGGGAGACTAAGATGAAAATAGAATAAAAGAACAATAACTTCCAACAACAATAGAAATAACGAAAAAGATGAACGAAAATGAAAAGAAGAAGAAAAAAATGACAAAGGAAAAAAAAAGCAACGTAAAATAAGACAAGGAAGAGAGAGAGACAAAGGAAGAAAATAAAAAAAACGCAAAAATGTGGAGGAAGACTAGAAGAAAAAAAAAACGATGAAGTGGAGACAGGAAGCAAGAAAATGAAGAAAGCGAGGAAGGATAAGAGAAAGAAGAAGAAGAAGAAGAAGAAGAATTGAGATAACGAAAGGATAACGGACTTCATGATTGGCAAACTTGGTGAAGATGAAGAAGAGGAGAGACAGGTGGAGGAGATGGAGAAAGATGAAGACGGATGAGGGACACAAAAGAAGGAAAGAAAGAAAGAAGGGAAAGAGAACGAACAAGAGGTTGAAAATGAAGAAGGAAAACAAGAAGAATAAGAAAACACGAAAAAAAACTGAAATACAAGAATAAATAAAAAGGATAAAGAGGAAATTGAAGTGTGTGTGTGTGTGTGTGTGTGTGTGTGTGTGTGTGTGTGTGTGTGTGTGTGTGTCTGTGTGCATTAGGCCCCTTGCAAAATGGAATCGCGTGTATCTAAGTCTGTGGTGGCGGCGTCCCAGACCGAACCCACGATTTAAGAGGAGATAAATCGTTTGTGAAGTTTCCCCTGCCTGTGCCAGTCCTGCGTGAGGCTCAAGAGCTGTTTGCGTGTGATTTCCTGCCACCCCCTCCTTCCTCTCTCTCTCTCTCTCTCTCTCTCTCTCTCTCTCTCTCTCTCTCTCTCTCTCTCTCTCTCTCTCTCTCTCTCTCGTTTCCCAATATTCCATTCATAGTCATCTTCTACTTCAGTGCTTTCCTTCTTTCCTTCTTTTTTCCCCCTCACTCTCCCTCTCCACCTGGCACCTGATTCCCTTACTCTCCCTTTCTCCCTCTCTCCCTCTCTCCCTCCCTCCCTCCCTCCTTGCAGATGTCATTGAATATCACAACGCAACATGCACTTTCACTCCCAAACGCACACCACCACCACCACCACCACCACCACACTACTATTTTCCTCCTCGTCCTCGTCTTCCTCTTCCTCTTCCTCCTCCTACTTCTTCTTCTTCTTCTTCTTCTTCTTCTTCTTCTTCTTCTTCTCTTCTTCTCTCTTCTCCTTCTCCTTCTCCTTCTCCTTCTCCTTCTCCTTCTCCTCCTCCTCCTCCTCCTCCTCCTCCTCCTCCTCCTCCTCCTCCTCCTCCTCCTCCTTCTCCTTCTCCTCCTCCTCCTCCTCCCACCACATGTTTCGTGAATATAATCCTCACATACCCTTAAGAACCAGCAATCTTTCTTTACCTTCCTTTGTGTTTCCCTCCTCCTCCTCTTCTGGGAACCCTGCGGCGCAAATAAGCCCTTCCCAGCCGTTAGCCCCCTGCGTCCTTGCTTCCCTCGCCTCCCCCACAGAGAACCCTGATGCTGGCGGGACATTAGCGTCACGACAAGGCTGCGTTGAGACATTTTAATCCCGTAAAGAAAGAGCTATAGGTGGGGAGGTGGGAGGCGGTGGCTAGCGGACTGGAGAACTCCCACGACTACTACTGCTACTTCTACTGCTATAGCCCGATAGAGGGAGCTACTGACCCCTGCTAGTGACGCTGAAGGGGGCGACGCAGGGACAAGGGAAGGGAGAGAGGTAGAAAGAAAAAGACAAAGAGAGAGAGAGAGAGACAGCCAATTATGCTCTTCAGAAGTCTCCCAAAGCCATTTTCGCTAAAAGTAGAGAGCGAAGGTTAAAGAAAAAAGGAGAAACGGAGGACCTGTCAGATGAAAAAAGAATGAAAAGAGAAATTATACACACCATTAACTCCTCTGCTCCGATAGTCACTTCCAAGAGTCCTCAAGGTTCATTGGGGCTCGAGAGAGAGAGAGAGAGAGAGAGAGAGAGAGAGAGAGAGAGAGAGAGAGAGAGAGAGAGAGAGAGATTATGTTTAGTTCTCTCTCATTTTGTCACCTCACATAACGCTTGGAACAAATATCTCTTGTGATTTTCTGATTGAGATTTTAAAAGTTTTCTACACGACAATCTTCTCGACTGAGCAACACTTAGAGTAACATCAATTAGGGACTTATTTGTTAAGGTCAGCTAAGTAATCCATATTCATTCAGGTTACGATTTGGTGATTTTATACAGCTTCAGAAACTTATGTGGGGAATTAAAATATAGCCTTCCTAATTTCAATAAAATGGTCTAACAGTACACAAATTTCAGAGCAAAAATGCGTCCTAGTACTGAAGGGGTTAAGAAACGAATCTTCTACTCCTCTCGTGTGTTGGTGATGAAAGAAACACGTCAGAATGGTAAATGGTTCTCAGGCTCCCCGGCAGGCGGCGCGCAAATGGTGCCTGATTAATTGGAAAAGCGGCCTGTATCTTTCTCTCCATCCCGTCTCTCCCTGTGGCTCCCTGTCCTGCCCTGGCCTACTTTGTCCTGCACTGCCCTCCCCTTTACGCTTCCCTGCCCCACTCTATTCCTCTCTGTCCAACCCTGTTCCACTTTTTCTAGGTCCGTCCTCCTCTACCCCTCCCTATCCCACCCTGTCCTTCTGTGTCTCACCCTGTTCCGTCCAGTCCCACTCCATCCCACCCTATCTTGTTCTCTTTCTCTCTGCCCCGCTCTGACCTGTCTTGTTCCGCTACATTCGGCCCAGTGTCTCCCTGTTCCGCCCTGTGCCGCCCTGTCCCGCCCCGTGCCGCCCTGTCTCTGCCTCGTAGCAAGCTTGTCGCCTCGCCTCAGCTGCCACAAAATCCGGGCCACGTTTGGCGCTTAGTGGCAATAAGCAGCGACATGACACCCTTCAGAATTAATCTCGACCTGACACCATTTCCCTCTCACCCTCTCCACCTCCCTTTCTTATTAGCCCCCCCCTTCAGATATCCTCCTCTCCACCGTCTCTCTCCCATCCCTCACCCCCTCTCTACCCCTTCAGACTCCCATGGAATGTAATATCCTCAGTAATTACCAGACACATGCTCTCTCCTCCCCAACACCCATGCGAGCCCCGTGAAGCAAGGAGGCTTACAAGGCACTCCCCATCCTCCTGCTGGGGATATGAACGGAAACCTGCCTTTGAGGAGGAGAAGGAGGAAATATGGTAATGGTAAGGTGGTGGTGGTTCTGGTGGATGTATTGGGGAAGGAGGAGGATTAAGAAAGGTAGTTGAAGAAATAGTTTAAGGTGTTTAAGAAAAAGAAGAGAAGAAGAAGAAGAAGAAGAAGAAGAAGAAGAAGAAGAAGAAGGAGAAGAAGAAGAGAAGAAGAAGAAGAAGAAGAAGAAGAAGAAGAAGAAGAAGAAGAAGAAGAAGAAGAAGAGGAGGAGGAGGAGGAGGAGGAGGAGGAGGAGGAGGAGGAGGAGGAGGAGGAGGAGGAGGAGGAAGAGTAGAAAGAGAAGAAGAGATGGTAGTGGTGGTGATGATGCTGTTAATAGTGGTGGAAGATGAGGGATGATGATGATAATGATGACAATGATGATGATGATGGAAAAAAAGCAAAATGAAGACCATATCTATAATGAGAGAGAGAGAGAGAGAGAGAGAGAGAGAGAGAGAGAGAGAGAGAGAGAGAGAGAGAGAGAGAGAGAACAGACAAAAATTAAGGTAATGATTTGGATATTAAGGAGAAATATAAGGAAGAGGAAGAGGAGAAAAGAGGACGATGACGGTGATAATGATAATGATAATAATGATGATAAGGAAGAGGAAGAAGAAGAAAAAAAGAAAACAAGCTATAGGAGGAAGATGAAGAAGAGAGAAAAAGAAGAAGGAGAGGATAAGTAGGAGGAAGAGTAACATAAGAAAACATTTTAATGCTAACTTTATATTTCTTTCCGTGTCAGATATTTTAGAGACAATTAAAGACAACAACACGAGCGTCTTCATTTTTATTATTACGAATCTCCTTCCCACTCGTGAATTCGCTTCTGAGAGACTGAAAACCCTAGAAACACTCTCTGCTTCCCTGGAAACTTATATATGTATTTCTTATCTATACCATGTGGGCTGAGTCACGGGAACTTATGGGCTAAAACACGTAATTTTTGGGGTCCTTCCTACCTGAAAACCCACCCGCTAAGGAACCGTTGCCCCGAGTAAGGAAACCCAACGTACACTCAGACCGTGGAAAGGATTCGAACCCGTGCACTTGGAGACCCCTCTGACCCCAAAGCGCACGTGGTTCCACTGTATTACGGCTATGAACTATCTCAATCTTCTTTGTCTCTATGCAAACATCTATAGAAAGCAAAGAACGCATGTAGTCTTCCAGTAATCCTTTTCATTACTAGGATATCGATTTAATTCCACCCGAGGCAGCAT
>NC_059302.1:27547418-27564918 GCF_017591435.1 Portunus trituberculatus
CTTTTTGATGTCACCATCACCACCACCACTGCTGCTGCTGCTGCTGCTGCTACTGCTGTGTGTATCGAGACAAGTGTGTTGAGTGTGTGGTAGGGAAACACAGGCTGATGCAAAGGAATGTAGCTACTCTATTTTTCTTTTCGAAGATGGTTGTATTACCGAAAGAATAAAGCACATTCCTATGCATCAATTTGTGTTCAGCAACCACCCACTGCTGCTGCTGCTTTATTTTCATATTGTGGCCTATAGCGCCTGTAGATTTTACTTCAAGATTATAGGAAGCGCTGTTCAGCTTCCACCCATTAGTGGCGCAGTCAGTTTTATTTAGTGTAACCACCTAGAGCTTGGGTATCATGGTGACATATATTTAACATTAAACCACTCGACAAATGGTAAAGCACCAAGGTGGTACGTGGTGGGATTCGAACCTACAAGTGTACGTCTGCCCGATCCCACGCTCACTACCTTATCCACTAGGCCACCGCCTCCACTCTCATCTCTTTTACTACTACTACTATTACTATTACAGAACAACAACAACAACAACAACAACAACAACAACAACAACAACAACAACAACAACAACAACAACAACTACTACTACTACTACTACTACTACTACTACTACTACTACTACTACTACTACACACACACACACACACACACACACACACACACACACACACACACACACACACACACACACACACACACACACACACACACACACACACACACACACACACACACACACACACACACACACCGCGTCACTGTCGAGTTTTCCTTGCTCCGTCCCTTCCCATCATTAGTGGAACTCGAGCAAGTATTGGCCAGCTATGGCATGTTTACGTCTCCTGCGGGTCGTCAGGAGGAGGAGGAGGAGGAAGAGGAGGAGGAGGAGGAGGAGGAGGAGGAGGAGGAGGAGGAGGAGGAGGAGGAAGGGAAAAGGTAGTTGCTCAATTTGGTGAGAAGGATGAAAGAGGGATGAGGAACAGAAACGAAGAAGAGGATGAAGAAGAGGAGGATTGTTATAGTATTTGAAGGTAAGGATGGAAAAATAATGAAGGGGTAAAAAAAAGAATAGAAAGAGATAAGGAGGAAGGTTAAGAAAGAGGAATATTAGAGAATGGAAGGAAGAAAAGGAAAGAAGAAAAAAAATGAAAAGATGAAGAGTAAGACTTCTTGCCTTTCTTTTTCATTATCGTTGTTGTTATTGTCATTATTATCATTATTATTTTCATTATTATTATTATTATTATTATTATTATTATTATTATTATTATTATTATTATTATTATTATCTTCGTTTCTTCATTTTTTCTTTCTCTTTCTTGTTCATTTTTTTGTTTCTCCGTGTTATTTTTGTTATTGTTGTTGTTTTTTCTTGTTATTGTTCTTTTATATCATTTCTTTCTTTTTTCATTTTTTTTCATTTTTCTTTTTTTCATCTTTCTTTTTCTTCTTTATTTTTTTCATTTCTTTTTTTCAATTTCTTTTCTTGGAATTGTTCTTTTTATATAATTTTTCTTTTTTTAATTTATTTTTTTCATTTCTTTTTTTAATTTCTTTTCTTGAATTTCTTTTTCTTGTAATTGTTCTTTTTATATAAGTTCTTTTTTTTTTCCTTCTTTTCCTTCTTTGTCATAAGCGGTAAAGAATAGTAAAAAATAGTTTTGCCTATTTGTTTCTTTTACCTTTTTTTGTTATTGGGTAGCGCGTTGTCTCAGATAAACTTTTTTTTTTTTCTTGTCGTTTTCTCTTTATTTTGTTTCTTCTTCTTTCTCGTTTTATTATTGGGGAAAACATTACCTGGATATTTTCTGTGTTTTGGTTTCCAGCTTACGCGTTTTCCTGAATGTATCCGATAGTGGTTGTAAAGAGTTTCCTGTCTATTAGAAAGTGTGTGTGTGTGTGTGTGTGTGTGTGTGTGTGTGTGTGTGTGTGTGTGTGTGTGTGTGTGTGTGTGTGTATGTGTGTGTGTGGAAGGGCGAGAAGTGTAAAAGGATCTCTCCTCTCTGTTTTCTTTTGCGCTTCACACACACACACACACACACGCCCGGTAGCTCAGTGGTTAGAGCGCTGGCTTCACAAGCCAGAGGACCGGGGTTCGATTCCCCGGCCGGGTAGAGATATTTGGGTGTGTCTCCTTTCACGTGTAGCCCCTGTTCACCTAGCAGTGAGTAGGTATGGGATGTAAATCGAGGAGTTGTGACCTTGTTGTCCCGGTGTGTGGTGTGTGCCTGGTCTCAGGCCTATCCGAAGATCGGAAATAATGAGCTCTGAGGTCGTTCCGTAGGGTAACGTCTGGCTGTCTCGTCAGAGACTGCAGCAGATCAAACAGTGAAACACACACACACATAGACACACACATACACACATTCTCTCTCTCTCTCTCTCTCTCTCTCTCTTGTTCTGGTGTAATGAAGGCGCGTGTTTATGTCCTGTATTGATGTCAACAAGTCCTCTATTGCACAGAGGCTGGAACCATTTAGCGATATTAGATCACTCGTACACTTAGCGAGAGAGAGAGAGAGAGAGAGAGAGATAGAGAATTTAAGTATCTGAATATTACATTAACATATCAACGTATTATATGGTAAAGTTTTCTTTCTGAATAATCATCTTTACTTTATATATTATGTAGAGTTTCATTACTAGTCGGTAAACACACACACACACACACACACACACACACACACACACACACACACACACACACACACACACACACACACACACATACACACACACACACACAGAGAGAGAGAGAGTTTATGTAATCAGTAAATACCAAATAATTATTACCTCTACAGATTACACACATACAGTTAAGCCTTATTTACGTAGAGTCCCCATGACACCCTTTTTTTAACCTAACACTGATAAATTAAGCCATAACTGATATATGTGTATTTAATGCGCAACTTTTCACTGTGCCGTTGCCTCGAACACACATCCATAACCATAACATCTTAGCACGTCCATAAAACACCCTTAACTACCCCATAACACTGTAGTAGCCTTCACTTAGTGCCTGCATGGCCTGTCTATATAGTGTCGGGTGTGAGAACCAGGAAGAGAGAGTGTTCAGTGGTGGTGGTGGTGGTTTGGTGACTGGCGAGTTGGTAGGTGATGGTGTGGTGTAGATAGAAATGCTTGGTGGAGGTGTAGGTTGCGCTGTGGTGTAGGAGGAGCTGGGGATGACTGGTGGTAGGAGTGTGGAGGCGTAGGTGTTAGTGAACGTGACAGTGGGCGTGATGGAGGTGGCTGGAGCAGCGTGGGAGGTAGTAAGGAGGGCCCTGCTGAAGGCGTGGGTGCTAGTGGAGGTGGTAGTGGCCATGATGTAATTAGCCAAAGCCTGTGTAGTGATGGGGGCGTTCCTTGTGTAATTCACCTCGGTCGCCTGCTGGTCACCCAGCCAGTCTTCCCCATTACGGAGCGAGCTCAGAGCTCATAGACCGATCTTCGGGTAGGACTGAGACCACAACACACTCCACACACCGGGAAAGCGAGGCCACAACCCCTCGAGTTACATCCCGTACCTATTTACTGCTAGGTGAACAGGGGCCACACATTAAGAGGCTTGCCCATTTGCCTCGCCGCGCCGGGATTCGAACCCGGGCCTCTCGATTGTGAGTCGAGCGTGCTTACCACTACACTACGCGGTGTGTGTGTGTGTGTGTGTGTGTGTGTGTGTGTGTGTGTGTGTGTGTGTGTGTGTGTGTGTAGGTGGCAGTGTAGGAATGGTCAAAGTATTAGATGAGGCGTGTAAAAGAGTGGACGGACCTTATCCAGAAAAAAAAAGAAACCTTCTGCTGCACATCTACTACACTCAAAAAAAGCTCCAGTTGCAAATTCTGGTCCCTAATGCTGCTTTTGTTATGACTACCGACAGATTAACAAGATTTCCACGTTATTAACTGGAGAAACACTCTTGAGAACCCAGCTAATAGTTTCTGTGGGTTTTAAAAATAGTCGTGGTGAGAGAGCGAAGCGTTTATTAATACAGAGGTGGCAGCAATCGTGGAGGAAGTGGCTAGGGCGTGGCAGGAATGATGACAGGACACGACCAGTAAGACCAGGACTGATAACCACCGACGATTAACATAATGAGTCCTGGAGGTAAGTTTGGGCCACATCGCCTTAGAGAACTCTGTGATGGAGGAAGCTTCTTAAAGTTATAATCCGCGTTAAGGAGCCGTGAAGCCTAAACTAATTCAGGGGTATAAATTTTGTGTTTCTGCGAATATATAACCAAAGTAAAGTCTTGCGATTTGATGCGAAGGCAGGTGTTTCTCTTCTCCTTGTACCTGATTAGTAAGGCGCGGGATAGTAAGTTAAGGATGAGTTCAGGATGGAGAGTTCAGATTCATTATTCAAAGCCACGTCACGCGGGAAGAAAAACATAAGATTTCTGTGTTGTATGTATCTTATTGTTTGTATAGGGAAATTTGACTGAGATTTATGCAGGGAAGGGTTATGTATCTTGTTTCTCATTTTTGCTCTCGGTAGCTGATCACACACACACACACACACACACACACACACACACACACACACACACACACACACACACACACACACACACACACACACACACACACACACACGTGATAAACACTTGGATGTGAATTATGTGTGAGTTTGTGTTTAAGTGTGTGTGTGTGTGTGTGTGTGTGTGTGTGTGTGTGTGTGTGTGTGTGTGTTAAGGGTCAGTGGTTGGAAGTTTGAAGTCGATAAGTGGTCCGTTAGTTTAAAGTATTGTAGTTTTGGTGCAGTTCGGATAAGTGTGTTTCCTGTGGGTGAGGCGGGGCAGCCGGCGATGGATGGATACCTTGAGGGAACCAACCGCAGCAGACTTCTTGGCCCTTGCGAGACTGTGTAAAGAGCATCAGGCATCTCCTTACTCATCGGTTCACTCGCTGCTTCTTCATCACTGGCGTCTTAAATATAAAAGTGTCTTATATAATAGATAATGAAGCTTGAACTCACATTAAAACACACACACACACACACACACACACACACACACACACACACACACACACACACACACACGGTAGCTCAGTGGTTAGAGCGCTGGCTTCACAAGCCAGAGGACTGGGGTTCGATTCCCCGGCCGGGTGGAGATATTTGGGTGTGTCTCCTTTCACGTGTAGCCCCTGTTCACCTAGCAGTGAGTAGGTACGGGATGTAAATCGAGGAGTTGTGACCTTGTTGTCCCGGTGTGTGGTGTGTGCCTGGTCTCAGGCCTATCCGAAGATCGGAAATAATGAGCTCTGAGCTCGTTCCGTAGGGTAACGTCTGGCTGTCTCGTCAGAGACTGCACCAGATCAAACACATTCTCTCTCTCTCTCTCTCTCTCTCTCTCTCTCTCTCTCTCTCTCTCTCTCTCAACTCCTGTAACTGCCCATAATATCAATAAAGACCTGAGGAAACATCCCAGCCCATTAGAGAGAGAGAGAGAGAGAGAGAGAGAGAGATCCACATTAATACACATAAAGGTTGGGTCATTCCCCTAAGACCTCTCACCTTCAGGAGGCAGGCAGTGATTGAAGGAGTGGAGAAATTAGTTGAGCGGGAGATTGTGTTTGGCTGAGTGGGTGAAGGTCGTCTTGGAAGCAGCGCAACCATTCCACTCTCTCTCTCTCTCTCTCTCTCTCTCTCTCCGCCGTCTTGCTCTCCCCTCCTCTCTCCTCCCTTGCCTTAATCAGGGTAAGTGAAGGCGCCCAAGTTGAGTGTTCTGTCAGCTACTCAATGGAATGGAATGGAATGGCTGGAGTTCCCTTTAACTTTGCTGGTGTTGCTGGCTAATGACGTGTTAGGTGAGGTGAGGTGAGATCTGGTGTGGTCAGGGGAAGACAGTGCATCGTGGCCCTCCTCTTCCTTTTTTTATTTTTTTATTACAATCATTATGTACAAGATCAAGATTAACTTTTTTTTTTTTATACCATGTGGGCTTTTCACGGGAATTTTGTGTGCTAAAGGGGATACTTTTTCGGGTACCTCCTATCTCAAAGCCCACCCGTTAGGAAACCGTTGCCCTGAGTGAGGAAACCCAACCTACACTCGGACCGTGGACAGGATTCGAACCCGTGCGCTTGGAGACCCCTCGGACCCCAAAGCACGCATGGTTCCACTGTGTTGTCTTTTTTTTATGTAAGAGGGGAAAATCTGGTTAATGGCTACATAAAGAGTAGACAAAAATGCCCTCTTAGTTGCCAGTTCCCCTGCAGGTCTGAGAGAATAACCAAAAGAAAGGGATAAATGTCTTGAAACCTCCTTACATGAGTTCATTATAGAGATGGAAATACAGTAGCAGGTAGGGAGTTCCAGAGTCTAGAAATGGTTGTTAGGTGAAGTTAGAGGGTAGTTCATTGCTATTTTCTTTCTCTTAAAGCAAGGACAGGATACGTAATGAAGGATTAAAGAGTACCGGTTGAGTTTGAAGTGTTTTCTGGGTAATGTTGCGCACGTAAGGTGAAGTGACGTGAATGGAGGTCGAGGTCAAGTCTGCTTAGGGTAAAACTGTGTTCTTTATTCCTGTGTGATCACTGTCCACACTGTAAAACTCAAGATTACGTTTGAAAATGAGTGAAATTAGGTAGCGTCCACACACACACACACACACACACACACACACACACACACACACACACACACACACACACACACACACACACACACACACACACACACACACACACACACACACACACACACACACACTCTCTCTCTCTCTCTCTCTCTCTCTCTCTCTCTCTCTCTCTCTCTCTCTCTCTCTCTCTCTCTCTCTCTCTCTCTCTCTCTCTCTCTCTCATTACTTAATTTCATGAATCAGCACGTTCAGAATTTCGACGAATAAGCTCCATCCAACCTAAACAGCTGCCGCAATGCTAGTGAGTACAATGAATTCTATTTTATAAAAAGAAATACGTTGTGTTCTCATACCCCGTGGACACAACAACGCTCCCACGCCACGAATTTTTTTAATGTAGAAAAAAAACAACAACTTACGTATACATATTTCAAACATAACCGCACGTATACTGATTTTTCTACGCAATAAAAAGCCCCAATACATGTTAGACCCCTTCAGTACTAGGACACATTTTTACCATTGAATTTTGTGTACGTCTAAACCTTCTTTTTTTTTCACTTTTTTGACATTAGGAAGAGTCTCTGAAGGTCACAAGATTAATGGCCACAGTCCTCACTATTCTAATACCCACATGAGTTTCTGAAGCTGTGTGAAATCACCAAATAGTAACCAGAATGAATATGAAAACGCGTCATGGTACTGAATGGGTTGAATCATGCTGCCCATCTGTCCGTCCCGTCAGGTCAAGAGCGATACGATTGCAGGGCGGCTGGTACCCCCGAGGTGCGTGACCGTCCCTATACACTCGCTGATCGCCCATTGTGAGGCACTGCGCGGATAGAGGCTCCCTTCGGCTCACTGGCACTCTCCTCCTCCTCCTGCCGGGAGTGTAGCACTATATGCAGGCGTGGATCAGTGACATTGAATATGTTTTCCTGTATATGTGTGAAAGAGGGGATTTTAGGAGAATTTGGCATGGTAACAAACTAACAATTCATCTTGATAGCAATATTTCTCTCTCTCTCTCTCTCTCTCTCTCTCTCTCTCTCTCTCTCTCTCTCTCTCTCTCTCTCTGCTTCTTTTTCTTTTACTGCAGATCGCAATGTCTGTTGTGGCTTGCTTATATTTCTGCGTCACTCTTCCAGTATTTCCTTCGTTATATATTCCGGGTGTGTGTTCAGCTCTGGTCATCGCTATGTGGAGGGTGTGTTTTTCAATATGATACTTTCGTGTGGCCTTTTTGAAGTCTTGGCAGCATGGCGTGGTCTGTATATATCATGGAGGGCTTCAGCGGATTGAGAGGTATGACAACGTAGTGTGTGGCATTGTCATTCTGCAACCTGAGGACACGTGTTCGCCTTCACTGGCCGATACCCTCATCCGCTGATTGACTGAAGGATTCCGCTGTTTTAAAAGTTTCAGCAAATTGTTTTCTTTTTATCACAAGTCTTTATTTACATGCGATATGCTGGTTTGTAAATATACGAATAGTCAGGTAATAAATGAACTACGTCCGGATTGTGAATATTACAAATTGTGAGATAAACAACGAAACTGATAACCCAAACATAAGAAAATAATACTTTGGCTAATCAGCGGACGAGGATATCGACCCGTGACAGTGTTGCCATGTTGGTGTGTCTTCAACCCGCGAAATCCCCGTGGTGGGAAAAATGCGAAGGAAAAGGAGGGAAAAGGAAATAAGGGCGAGATAGAACAGTAAAGAAACGAAGGACAATAAGGGAGAAAAAGGAGCAAAAAGATGAGGAGGACTTATCATGATGGATATAGTGGACTGACCCCACTGGTTTGACTTCCTGGATCTGGCTGGACTGACGGGGAGCTAACACTAATGCCTCGACAATGCCCAGCCAAGCCTCTCATTAGCCATCAGGAAATCCAACTCTAGTACACGTGACTCTCGAGGCGCCAGGTTACGAGTCGCTCTTCAAATATGTCCAGATTTTATGCTCTTCCTTTTGTAATAACCTGGTGGTCGTGGTCCTCAGGGAGTCCTTCGGCGGTCCCTTACTGATCCTCGGGCGGTCCTTCAGGCTCCTCCAGCAGACAATATGTACCCCGCTGCGTGTGTGTGGATGGGGGACGGGGGAAGGGCAGGTCTCGTGTGCAGTGCAGGTCGTTTTACCGTCCTGCGACATGACAAGCTCTTACACGTAATCTTTCCTTCCTCTTTTTCTCTCTTAGTCTTTGTCTCTTTCTGCCTTTGTCTGTGTCCCTTGCCGGCTGCCTCTGTCTATGTATATGTGTCCGTTCTTTCGTCTTTCCGCTTGTATATGCTTGATCTGTATGTATTTGTATGTCTTTCCCTCATCTTTCTTTCTTTTTCTAACCGTGTGATAGTGTTAGGCTCTTGAGAGATGGCTAATAGTCGTGTAGTGCGTATTTATTTTATTTTTAGATTCATAGCGCCAAGTGTGTGTCCTGTTTGTGATCCTCTTGTCAGGACTCCACCAGGAATGAATAGTGAGGAGGCAGTATGATGGTAGTGGCCTGAGACTCCTTCAGGACGGAAACGTGAGCATTTTAATTGGCCTTCTGCGGCGTGGATTCAAGTTGATCAGTTGTCTGCCTGTCTACTTCCCCGTCCGCCTCTTTGATATTCCTCGTTTTCTTTATATTTGTTGGTTGTTTCTGTTTTGTTTTTCTCTTGTATTTTTTTTCTCTCTGTTTGGCTGACTGGTTTTGCTGTGTACCTATTCCGCCGTCAGTTTGTGTCTGTTTGTCTCTCCGTCAATGTCAGTTATTTAATAAGTCAGTCTGTTTTGTCTATCTCTTTCCCAGTCTGTCAGTCAGTCTGTTAGTCAATTAGTCAATAAATTAGTCAGTCCGTCAGTCAATTAGTCAGCCAGTCAGACATTCAGTCAGTCTTGCCAGTAAGTCTGTCTTGCCCTGATACTCACTGTCAGTCATTTAGCCAGTCCGCGTCTGTGTCTTTATCTCTCCTTCTCCCTCCGTCCCTCCCTCCCTGCCACCACCTCTCCGGCATGGTGTCAGGTGTGTTGAGGCCGAAGTGTTCTTGAAAACTTTTCGCAATTTGTGCCGGTGAGAGGAAATGCCGGTGCTCCCTATGAGACAAATTGGCTGCACTCCGCCACTCCGCCCTTTGAGACATACCAGGAACTCATTACGGCGAGGAAGGCGATCAGGAACTGGTTAATTGGATTACAGTTGAGAGGCGGCGAGTGTACGAGTGCGGTGAGATATTTATTCACCAAGGAAATCTCACACAAGACACGGGTTTATTACTGCCAGAGTTTGCAAGACTTTTCCTCTCACTGTAATTGCTCGCTGGATTAGAGATATGATGAGAGGACGCTAAGGATTTTCAATTAATCTGTGTTGCCGCAGGATCGATAACCTAATAACCAGTAAATCACGTCCAGCCACTCAAAGGTTATTGGTTTGACCTCGCCTCAGTCCACCCGGAAGATGCTGCCGCTACTCCTACCTCTCCTCTCCTGCACAATTCTCCCCTCCTCCTCTCCTTCCCGCTCCTTCCCGCTCCTTCCCGCTCCTCACCTCCACTGATCCTTGTTACTCGCTCCCTCTCCTTTCCTTTAAGAACATAGTGTAGGGAGAGGTACAAGAAGCCAAAAGACGTCAGTTCATGTGGTAGTTCTTATGTAAAACGTGCCTCTATTAACTTATCATCCTTATCAGTAATTTTACATTCCTTCAAAGCTCCCTCTTCACTCTCTCCATTCCCTCAACACCGACACCGGCATTTTATAACACAATTCTTAGCATTCATTTTTTTTTTTTTCGCATCCTAGTTCTCGTAAACTTTCAAGATGGTTCCCACGCAAGACAAAAACCTCTGCTAACCTAACGTTCCCCAGATCCTTGTGCCAGCTGTCCTTCTATTCCTCGCCATATCATCAAAAGTTATTATCTGGTCTCTCCACGCAGTTTTGTTTCTGTTGCCTTGTTTCTCTCTTTTCCTTCGTCTCCTGCTATTTTTGTTCACTGTATAATTCCAGTCCTTCCTACCTGTGTCCCGGTGCCTCGTCCCACTCCCTGTACATTAGCAACCTTCTTCCCAGCGTCCCCCTCTAAGATACGTACCCTACCTGCTTGTCACAGGAGGAGGTAGCAGACACCTACCGAAACGATAATTTACTCCCAGCGAGGTGTAATAGCACTAGTTGAGGGGGTGCTGTGATCTTTCCATTAAAGCTGGTTGTGATCTCACTGAACGTTTCCCTTTGTGTCTCACAACTCAAGGGGGTAGTCACGGCCTGCCCTGTAAAAACAACCCTCCTTCTTCACACAAAACTACATGCACTTACCACACACACACACACACACCTTCACTTAGAATTCAAAATTAAAAGATGGCGACTTAAAATTCTGCCTCGGAGTCCCCTTCTGGGGAGGGGGCCAGAAATGTCCCCAGGTCGGACTGCTCTCGTGGTGGCGACCCAAAATATCTTAACGCCTCCCTCGACTTTTCTTCATTAACTTCTGCAACATTCGCCGTCTTAGATCTAATTTTCAATCTGTAGAACACCACCTCTCCTCTACTAAACCTCATCTTCTTTTCCTCTCTGAAACACAGCTGTTCACTGTTCCCTCCTACTTTCTCTATCCTCATTTTCGTTCTAAAGCTGGATGTTGCGTCGATTTGCATTTGAAATGGGCATTTTTTATGTTGCCCTTGGCTTGTTTCCATCTTGCATAAAAAAAAAGTTTTCATTCATAAGAACGTAAGAAAAAGCTCACTTATTCCTATCTCATTACCTTATCTTACCTTACCTTACCTTACCTTACCTTGCCTTACCTTACCTTACCTTGCCTTGCCTTACCTTACCTTACCTTGCCTTACCTTGCCTTACCTTGCCTTACCTTGCCTTACCTTACCTCGCCTTACCTTACCTTGCCTTACCTTACCTTACCTTGCCTTGCCTTACCTTGCCTTACCTTACCTTACCTTACCTTGCCTTGCCTTGCCTTACCTTACCTTGCCTTACCTTACCTTACCTTGCCTTACCTTGCCTTACCTTGCCTTACCTTACCTTACCTTACCTTACCTCGCCTTACCTTACCTTACCTTACCTTACCTTGCCTTACCTTACCTTACCTTACCTTGCCTTACCTTACCTTACCTTGCCTTGCCTTACCTTACCTTACCTTGCCTTACCTTTTTTTTTTTTTTTTTTTATTTAAACATAGCACATATATTTACATATTCGGCTTAAAATTCCACGTTGGGTATGGAATTATTTAAAAAGCCTATCAATAATTAATATACATTAAAAATATTGTTTTTACATTAATAACTTTCACGTTAGCACCAGAGGAGTGTCCTGCGTTCCACGCCACCTGTGTGCTGCCACCTTGACCTGCTGGGTGGACATGTCCTCCACCTGGGGTGTGGTTGTGGTGAATGCATTCCACATCCTTGAGGTCCGGGCACTGTATGTTCGTTGGTGCTGCCGTGTGTTGGAGAAGGGCACCTCCACAGTCTGCTCACTGGTGGCAGCAGCTCGCGTGGGCCTCTGGGCAGCGCGTGGTGGAAGTCCCAGGCGTCGGAGGTGCGGTACTCCTTGCACCTGAGTTTTGTGGCACACCACCAGCGCTGCCACATCACGCCGGTGCTCCAACGACGTGACGGGGGTGTGTGGCGGCAGGTCGTCCTGGTGTGCGTCGTATCCCGCCAGACGTAGAGCTCGTCGCTGCACCTTGTCAAGTCTCTGCATGTGGGTGGCGGCACTTGACATCCACGACAGGCAGCCGTACTCCAGGCACGGACGTATCTGCGCCTTGTATAGCGTGATGATGCCGTGTGGGTCAAGCGTTCCCGCCACCCTCCGCAGGGCAGAGACTCTTAGAGACGCCTGTCGGGTGACTGCACCTACATGGCCGTCGAAGCGCAGGCAGCGGTCCACCGTCACCCCTAAGACCTTGATGTGGTCCTGGAGAGACAGAGCCTTGCCTCCAAAGCACAGTTGCTCTGAGACCGCTCTGGAGGCTCCTGGCGACCGCGAGATGACCATCGCCTGCGTCTTCTCAGGTGCAAAGGAGACTTGCCACGTTTCTCCCCATTGCTCCACCAGCCGTAGCTGCTTGTTTAGCTGCCGGACAGCGCTCTGGCTATCAAGGCGGCAGTAGGACCGGGAGAGGGTGCAGTCGTCCGCATATGCTTCCACTGTCGGTAGTTTTCGGAGCAGGTCGTCGATATAGATGTTCCACAGGATTGGGCCCAGCACTGAACCCTGTGGAACGGAGGCTTGAACTGGCGAGGGCTCTGACGATTTCCCATTGACGACCACATGAAGAGTCCTCCCACGTAGGTAGTCGTCAAGCAGTAGCAGTAGGTCTCCTGGATACCCTTGGCACGGAGCTTTTCAAGAAGTCCCGCGTGCCAGACCCTATCAAAGGCTCCAGCTATATCCAGGGCTACCACAAGCGTGTCCAGGCCCTCGTCCAGGGCGTTTTGCCAGTCTTTGGTGAGGAGCAGGAGTAGGTCGGAGGTGGACCGGCCTGGCCTGAAGCCAAACTGTCTCTCTGAGAGGAGATGGTTTTCACTCAGATGTTGACAGATGGCTCCAGCCACTATCCGCTCCAGCACCTTGCCCACCACAGAGAGCAGGGAGATCGGCCTGTAGTTGCTGGGTACAGACCGCGAGCTCTTCTTGTGGACCGGAACGACTCGTGCCTCTTTCCACATTGAGGGCCATTTTTTTCCCTCAGGCAGGTCGTAAAGACGTTGGAGAGAGGACCTGACAGCTCCTTAGCACAGTTCTTAAGGAGGTGTGGGCTGACGTCGTCCGGGCCGGTGGCTTTACCCACTTCCACTGCTCTCAGGAGCCTCTCAACTTGTCCAGCTGTCACTGAGACCAGGGTGATGGTGCTTTGAGTCTCCAGTGGCAGGTGAGGCGCTTGTCTTCCCGGGTCTCCAACCCTCATCTTGTTGCTGAAGCTTGTAGCCAGGAGTGAGGCCTTGTCCCAGCTGCTTGTGGCAGTGGAACCGTCAGGCCTGAGGAGTGGAGGGATGGCGTCTTGGTGTTTAGCTCCTTGGCGCTCCTTGACTAAGCTCCACCAGGTCTTGCCTCCTACTCCTGGGCCACAAAGTTTCCGTTTTAGATCCTCCTGTTTTCTATGTTTGGCCCATCTGCAGGCAGCTACCACCCGTTTGCAGGCAGCCTTGTGTAGTGCCTTGTTCCTCTGCGTCGGGTGCCGCTTGTACCTCAGCCAGGCGGCGTGTTTGGCCTCAGCAGCGGCCTTGCAGCGGAAGCCAAACCAAGCAGGATCGTCAGGCCTGGAGAGATACACTCTGCTGGGGACATACTGCTGCTGGAGGATGAGGAGCTTAGTAGTGAGTGCTCGTGCCTGCTCCTCGGCATCACCCACCAAGGTTTCTCCCAGTTTATCTCCTCCAGGGCACGCCTCATGGTCGGCCAGTCAGCCCTCCCCCAGAGCCAGATGGTGCGTGGGACAGCGTCCTCTCGCGTTGCGTTCAGCTCGACTCGGGCCAGGACAGCGTAATGATCCGAGCTGCCTACAGGCCCCAGCTGCTGACAGCGGACGCTCGTCTCGGGAGGTCTGACAGCACAGGGTCTAGCATCCCTCCTCGCACATGCGTGGGGAAGGTAACATGATTTGTTAGGCCCTGCACCTCCAAGAGGTCGTCATAAGCGTTCTGCTCT
Organism: Portunus trituberculatus; assembly: GCF_017591435.1. Lineage (NCBI taxonomy): Eukaryota > Metazoa > Arthropoda > Malacostraca > Decapoda > Portunidae > Portunus > Portunus trituberculatus. Next base: position 27,561,693 of record NC_059302.1, read on the forward strand.
AGGTGGCAGTTTAGGTCTCCCACTACCATCACGTGGGAGCATTGATGGCGTAGAAGAAGGGTGTCGAGTTCCTCCGTCAGGAAGTCCAGGGGTGCCGTCCTTGCCTGGGGGGGCGGTACATGATACAGAGGAGGAGACCTCTGTTGTCTTCCAGTACCACCCTGAAGAACAGTGCTTCCGTTTGAAGAGGAACCGTCACCTCAAGTTCCTGGGTTTGGAGGCCGTCCCTAAAGCAAGCTGCCACCCTCCGCCTGCTCTGTTCTCCCTGTCCTTCCTTATCCAGTGGGAGTACCCAGGGACCTTACCAAACGTTGGTTCTACCTCTCCAGTGAGCCACGTTTCTGTCACTGCTACAACGTCAGCCCTATGTCGCAGGGCGAAATTGTGTGTGAGGTCACCAACATTTGTCCTAAGTCCCCTCACATTGGCCGTCACCACAGTGAGGCAGCTGCTGCTGCGTCCTTTCCCTCGGCGGGCCGTGTAGGTGTGGCTGCGAGAGGTGGTAGAAGGACAGGACGTGTTAGGGGCTGGCCTGTTAGGCGGACGCATTCCAGCTGAAGGGCTGCCCAGACTGGGGGCTTGACAGGGTAGAGAAAGGGCTGAAAAGTCTGCTGCGGCTGGGGATGTTGCCAGAGTGAAGGCTGGGGAGGGGCTGGGAAGGTCTGCGGGGGTTGATGTTGCTGCTGCCGGCCCAAGCCATTCGCCATGACCCTCCTTAGCCTTTCTTCCTGGCGCTGAAACATCTCTTCCTGGCGTCGAAACATTTCCTCCTGCCGTCGGTCAGCAGCACGAGTTCGGCACCTTTCTGTCAAGTGTCCAGGTCTTTGGCAGTACTCGCAGCGAATCCTGGGCGCCCCCATTTGAGCCTCTGAGATCCTGAGATCACGCAGCCGGCCCATTTGATGTGGCGTAATGGGTCCGGCAGACGTCATGGGGGGCATGGTGAGTGTAGGAGGCGTCGCGGGGCTGGAGGGTTCTGCCTGCTGCTGGCCACGCTTTTTCTGCTTTTTCTTCTTTTTCTTTTTGGCTGCATTGATGCCGTTGCTGATATTGTTTTCACTGCTGGTGCTGTCATCCTCGTTGTTGTTGCTGATGTTGTTGTTGTTTCTGCCACTGCTGCTGCTGCTTTCACTGTGGTTGTTTCTGCCACTGTCGCTGCCGCTGCTGCCTTACCTTGCCTTACCTTACCTTACCTTACCTTACCTCGCCTTACCTTACCTTACCTTACCTTACCTTGCCTTACCTTACCTTACCTTACCTTGCCTTACCTTACCTTACCTTGCCTTACCTTGCCTTACCTTACCTTACCTTACCTTACCTTACCTTACCTTACCTTACCTTACCTTACCTTACCTTGCCTTACCTTACCTTACCTTACCTTACCTTGCCTTACCTTACCTTACCTTGTCTTGCTTTTGTCCTGTCTTTCCTTTATTTTATATTTCTTTTTGCCTCATCGTAATTACCTTACCTTACTTTACTCACCTTACTTTACCTTATCTTACTTTTTCTTTCTTTACCTTTCTTTAACCTCTTTTGTCTTTGTCTTACTTTACTTATCATCTTCTCACCTGTCTATGTCATAATCTTCCTCTCTCTCTCTCTCTCTCTCTCTCTCTCTCTCTCTCTCTCTCTCTCTCTCTCTCTCTCTCTCTCTCTCTCTCTCTCTCTCTCTCTCTCTCTCTCTCTCTCTCTCTCTCTCTCTCTCTCCTTCTTCCCTTCTCTTCTACCCTTTTCCTTCTCTTTAACCACCCCTTACTATCCCTCCAGCCATCCTTCCCTTTCTCTCCAACTGTCCCTCCCTGTCCCTCCTACCTTCCCTTTCCTTTCCCTCCCTTTCCCTCAGACCCTCCTTTCTTTTCCTTGCATCTCCCTCTTTCTCTCCATCTATCCTTACCTTTCCCTCCAACCATTTCTCCCTATACCTTCAACCATACCTTCCTTCCCCTGTTCTTTCTGCTCCCACTTCTCCTCCTCCTCCCTCCCATGTCTCACCTCCCTCGTGCTTGTCTTTCTCATGAGCGGGAGGGAGTGTTGGGCCTCACATTACCGTGGTTTGTCAAAGGCCGCAGTGTTTGGCCTTCCTGCAGTGATCTCGGGAGTAAGAAGCTCATTAAAACTTTGGCCGCGTCCCCAGCAGCGCCATACTCAAAGGTGGGCGGCAGCAGGGCATAACTTCAATGATTATGTCGTGATAGTGTACCCGGAGACGACGACAACGAAGAGGGAAGTCATCAGCTGTGAGGGGTGATAGTGTGGCGGGGGGTGGTGATATTAGTCCAAAGTTACCAAAGATGAGTTGTTGTAGCGGCAGGTGGCAGGTGGCAGGTGGTAGGTGGCAGGTGGTAGGTGGCAGGTGGTGGCGTAGAGTGTTGCCTTAGCAGTGATAGGTCTCGGGTGTCTGGTTCTATTTCATGGTTTCTTTTTGTGTGAGTGGAAAATCTGGCCAAGGGCAACAGAAATTATTAATCCCTTCAGTACTAAGACGCATTTTTACCATGAGATTTGGATGTGATTAGACCATTTTATTGACATTAGGAAGGGTCTATGGAGGTCAGAAGATCAACAGTCTTCACTGTTATAATCCTCACATAAGTTTCTGAATCTATAAAATCACCGAATAGTAAGCGGAGTGAATATGAAAAAAAAAAAAACGTCCAGGTACCGAAAGGATTAAACACAAAGGCGCACTTAGATGCCAGTCTCGAGCATGTCCGAGAGAGTTAGCCACAAGAATGAGATAAATGTCTTGAAACCTTCCTCTTAAAATGAATTCAGGGCATAGGAAGATGAAAATTCAGAAGCAGTTAGGGAGTTCCAGAGTTTATCACTCATTCTTTGTTATCTTTTTTGTGTTTTTTTGTATGTATATTCCACAGCATCCTGACGCCCAGTGCCTCCTGCGTCTCGGTGAAGGAAGCCGTCAAGTTTGTGTGTCTGTGTCCTGAGATTAACTTTCTGGCTGACGATTACTTGTGCAAGTTAGTCAGCTGGCCAACTTGTTCATTCGTGTTCACATTTGCACTGCTTGATATAATGACATCACAATGCTTGGTATACGAATGAATTATTAGACAGATGAACTGGTAAATCTGTAACATATATAGATAAGAGTTCTTGATTATTTACTTATAGGCTCGCAAGGACCAAAACGTCTGTTGCTGTCGTTTTTCCTGTCTTTTGTATGTGCGAGTATTTGGTCCGGGAATACATGAAGGTTTATTGA
>NC_059302.1:27567418-27574918 GCF_017591435.1 Portunus trituberculatus
CTTGGATATTCTCGCTAAGCACTCCACAAACTCAATGAAAACGAAAAAAATAGCGTCAGTACAAACTCTTCGTTTTTTTCCTTATCTTAATGTGACACCTACTCTTGAGATGGCGATGATAGAGAAGATTATTATAAACTTTCTGTAACATCCAATCACATGATGGTAGCTGGCAACGCTTCAGTACCACGATCTTATTCTTGATACCATTATGTAATTTTATCAAGTGAAGTATATATATGACACACCTTTTTTGTAATGAAGGTATTGAAAATCATCTGCAGCGACACATTTATTACAATTATACATTTATCAGCTGAGGCTTTTACTTAGTTCAGAGATCTGTCGCCAGATGTCAGTGCAGTCATTGGCATTATTTGGAAAGATTACTAATAGAGGACAGTCTGATATGAACCACCTGTATATCGCGTAACACATCTCTACCAACCGTTTAACTCTTCAGCTGTGAGTTCCCAGGCGTTTTGCTGTTAGTGAAAAAAAGGAATCAGCGGTTAATCGGAGGTCACTGCACTGCGACACTGGCGGTGGTGGCGGGCAGGTAAACAAAGGCAGCGTGAGGGGCGCGGCAGCAGGGCTTTGTGAAGCACTGCGTGGTGGCAAAAAATAAGAAATATAATGATGAAATAACAGCACACGGCAACAAGTTAAACGAAAAAAATGATGATGAAGATTTTGAAATGTAGGACATGTGTCTTCTTTATGATTCTTATTACATGTTAAATATTAATGAAGGCAGGAAAAGATGAGTATAATGACATAAAAAAAGTATTTATTGTGCACTACTGAGAGAGAAATGGTATGACAACCCGTACTCAAAGCTTGTTTATTCATTTTCATTTCATTATTTCTTTTCACATGTAAGTGTCGTCAAAAGGAATGATAATAATTGTGTTCTGTTGGGTCATAGTGATGCGAGGCGCCCTTCACCGTGTTGCCAGGGATCAGGGTAAGCCGTCTGTCAGCACACAGATTACTGTCGCTGCGAGGCTGTGCTTAAAATGTGATTATAATTTATCCTGCCATTGTTGTTGTTATGTACATGCTGTGTTTGTATGGAAGGCGTTATTACAATAATGATAATGGGAATATTAATGAGTGGACTACTACTACTACTACTACTACTACTACTACTACTACTACTACTACTACTACTACTACTACTACTACTACTACTACTACTACTACTACTACTACTACTACTACTACTACTTTTTTATGCAAGAGGGAGATGGACTACTGGTCAACTCTTGTATTAGAGGGTTGGACAGAATAGGGATAAGAGGAAGAAGAAAGCCTTGTGCAGCGAGGCCGCAGGAGGAGGGGAGGCATGCAGTTAGCAAGATCAGTAGAGCAGTTAGCATGAAAATTGCGATAAAAGATAGAAAGGGATGCAACATTTTAGCGGTGAAAAAGAGGCTGAAGACAGTCAGTCAGAGGAGGGGAGTTGATGAGACGAAAAGCTTTTGATTCCACCCTATCTAATAAAACTGTATGAGCGGAACCCCCTAGACATGCGAAAGAGTACTCGATACAAAGACGGATAAGGCCCTTGTACAGAGTTAGCAGTTGGAGCGGCGAGAAAAAACTGGCGGCGACGCCGCAGAACGCCTAACTTCATAGAAGGTGTTTTAGCAAGAGATGAGATATGAAGTTTCCAATTAACATTATGAATAAAGGACAGGCCGAGGATATTTAGTGTGGAAGAGGGAGACAGTTGAGTGTCATTGAAGAAGAGGATAGTTGTCTGGAAGGTTGTGTCGAGTTGATAGATGGAGGAATTGAGTTTTGAGGCATTGAAAACTACTAAGTTTTCTCTGCCCCAATCAGAAATCTTAGAAAGATCAGAAGTCAGGCGTTCTGTGGCGTCCCTGCGTGATCTGTTGACTTCCTGAAGGGTTGGTCGTCTCTGAAAGAACGTGGAAAGATGTAGGGTGGTATCATCAGCGTAGGAGTGGATAGGGCAAGAAGTTTGGTTAAGAAGGTCATTAATGAATAATAGAAAGAGAGTGGGTGACAGGACAGAACCCTGAGGAACACCACTATTAATAGATTTAGGAGAAGAACAGTGGCCGTCTACCACGGCTGCAATAGAACGGTCGGAAAGGAAACTTGAGATAAAGTTGCAGAGAGAAGGATAGAAACCGTAGGAGGGCAGGTTTGAAATCAAAGCTTTGTGCCAGACTCTATCAAAAGCTTTTGATATGTCTAACGCAACAGCAAAAGTTTCACCGAAATCTCTAAAGAGGATGACCAAGACTCAGTAAGGAAAGCCAGAAGATCACCAGTAGAGCGACCTTGACGGAAGCCATACTGGCGATCAGACAGAAGATTGTGAAGTGACAGATGTTTGAGAATCTTCCTATTCAGGATATATTAAAAACTTTAGACAAGCAAGAGATTAAAGCTATAGGACGGTAGTTTGAGGGATTAGAACGGTCACCCTTTTTAGGAACAGGCTGAATGTAGGCAAACTTCCAGCAAGAAGGAGAAGGTAGAAGTCGATAGACATAGTTGAAAGAGTTTGGCCAGGCAAGGTGCAAGCACGGAAGCACAGTTTTGAGAACAATAGGAGGGACCCCATCAGGTCCATAAGCCTTCCGAGGGTTTAGGCCAGCGAGGGCATGGAAAACATCATTACGAAGAATTTTGATTGAAGACATGAAATAGTCAGAGGGAGGAGGAGAGGAGGACAAACCCAGAATCATCCAAGGTGGAGTTGTTAGCAAAGGTTTGAGAGAAGAGTTCAGCTTTAGAGACAGATGAGATGGCAGTGGTGCCATCAGGATGAAATAAAGGAGGGAAAGATGAAAAGTAAAGTTATTGGAGATGTTTTTGGCCAGATGCCAGAAGTCACGAGGGAGTTGGAGTTTGAAAGATTTTGACATTTTCTATTTATGAAGGAGTGTTTGGCAAGTTGAAGAACAGACTTGGCATGATTCCGAGCAGAAATATAAAGTGCATGAGATTCATGAGATGGAAGGCTCAAGTACCTTTTGTGGGCAACCTCTCTATCATGTATGGCACGATAACAAGCTGTGTTAAAGCAAGGCTTAAGAGGTTTAGGTTTAGAAAAAGAATGAGGAATGTACGCCTCCATGCCAGGCACTATCACCTCCGTTATGCGTTCAGCAAACAGAGATGGGTCTCTGACACGGAAACAGTAATCATTCCAGGGAAAATCAGCATGAGGCGAAACTCCAGAGGCACTTTCACTTTGGGGAATCCTGAGGAGGTATTGGAGAAATAGGGCAGGATACAGAAATGAGATTGTGATAGGAGGAGCCCAACGGAGAAGATAGGGTAACAACATAAGCTGAAGGATTAGAGGTAAGGAAAAGATCAAGAATGTTGAGCGTATCTCCAAGACGGTCAGGGATACGAGTAGGGTGTTGCACCAGTTGCTCTAGGTCATGGAGGATAGCAAAGTTGAAGGCTAGTTCACCAGGATGGTCAGTGAATGGAGAGGAAAGCCAAAGCTGGTGGTGAACATTGAAATCTCCAAGGATGGAGATCTCCGCGAAAGGGTAGAGGGACAGAATGTGCTCCACTTTGGAAGTTAAATAGTCAAAGAATTTACTATAGTCAGAGGAGTTAGGGGAGAGATAGACAGCACAGATAAATTTAGTTAGAGAGTGACTGTTGAATCTAAGCCAGATGGTGGAAAACTCGCAAGATTCAAGAGCATGGGCACGAGAGCAAGTTAAGTCATTGCGCACACAGACGCAATGAAAGAAAATGAGAATAAAGAAAGTAGAAGGGAACAGAGAAGGGGCTACTGTCAGTTGCCTCAGACAGCTGTGTTTCAGTGAGGAAAAGATGAGGTTTAGTAGAGGAGAGCTGGTGTTCCACAAATTGAAAATTAGATCTAAGACCGCGAATGTTGCAGAAGTTAATGATGAAAAAGTTGAGGAAGGTGTCAAGACTACTACTACTACTACTACTACTACTACTACTACTACTACTACTACTACTACTACTACTACTACTACTACTACTAAAGTTGTTACTAATACCAGTAATTATAAAATATACACCATTGCTTAAAAAGGAAATAACATAGAAAAAGCAACAAACAAAATTTTACCTTTGAAATATAAGTGTATATTCACGTCTCGAAGGAACTAAAGCGAGCTACCGCCGCCACCACCACCACAACCACCACTTACCTCTGCCTTCCTCCCCTTAAGACCCTCGCGCTGCCGCAGGGCCACGACAGGCACTAAGATGCCCACCTGCGTCACTCGGGGCGTGGAGAGCCTTCCCTTGTAGTACATTGTGTCGTTCAGGGCACGCTCCGGGCTGCTCTGAAAGGTCGCGGGTTTGATCCTGGCTCAAGGCACTTTCCCGGTGGATGGCGCGACACTCCCTCGTAATCCCAGCGGAGCTACGTGACTGTGATAGCGGCGCACTGAGTTATTAGTGATGTGAGTTAATGCGGTTTAGTTTCTCTCTCTCTCTCTCTCTCTCTCTCTCTCTCTCTGTGTGTGTGTGTGTGTGTGTGTGTGTGTGTGTGTGTGTGTGTGTGTGTGTGTGTGTCTGTCTGTCTGTCTGTCTGTCTGTCTGTCTGTCTGTCTGTCTGTCTGTCTGTCTGTCTCTCTCTCTCTCTCTCTCTCTCTCTCTCTCTCTCTCTCTCTCTCTCTCCATCCATCACAAGTAGAAAAATAATCTCTCACTCCCACCTATTCGCTTCAGGCTTCTACTCTCTCATTCTTTGTGAAACGCTAACCAGGAGCACTTGTTTTTCCCTCTCCAGTACGCCAAGGTTGAAGACTCACGCTTTTTCACATGCCAACTCATCCCCTGAAGTGCTTTGCCGGATGAGAGATTCCACTACCTACTGAAAAAGAACACTACCACCAAATTGCTCCTTGTATTAAGTTTGTAAAGTTTGTTAAGAATAGTGAAAGGATTTGCTTGATGGATAACCTACTGACCTTTAAGACCTTCCTCGTATTCATTTCTCTCTGATTCGCCATGTGTTACTTGGTTTCTACACACACACACACACTCTCTCTCTCTCTCTCTCTCTCTCTCTCTCTCTCTCTCTCTCTCTCTCTCTCTCTCTCTCTCTCTCTCTCTCTCTCTCTCTCTCTCTCTCTCTCTCTCTCTCTTTGCACACAATATCGCCACGTGCTGCTCAGTTTTTGCTCTTCCTGTTTTCTTTTCACTTCCTTTCTTTCTCTCGTTGTGTCTTATTAACACACAACGTATCCTGTTTCCTGCGTGACTCCACAGAACCGTCTCCTTCTTCCCTTCCCTGAATACAAAGAGGAGTAATTCTTTGGTACTACTCCCTATCTAGACCCACTCCCTTAACACACACACACACACACACACACACACACACACACACACACACACACACACACACACACACACACACACACACACACACACACACACACACACACACACACACACACACACACACACACACACAGCATTAATCTTCACAGTATTTAAGTTTAGTTTTTACGGTACACTGACTTTATTTTCTTTCTTTGTAACTCATATTATTTAAAAATACAATATCTGTTATTCTTTTTAGTTACAGTATATGGCAGTACACCCACGTCTCTCTCTCTCTCTCTCTCTCTCTCTCTCTCTCTCTCTCTCTCTCTCTCTCTCTCTCTCTCTCTCTCTCTCTCTCTCTCTCTCTCTCTCTCTCTCTCTCTCTCTCTCTCTCTCTCTCTCTCTCTGGCAGACGCAGCTTTCCAGTTGTATTTAGTTTTGTGAGTTTAGTTCAAGAAAGTCTGAATGTGGGTTTATATTTTCCATCATTCTCTGAGTACCGGATGGAAGGTTCACGTATCTGTTTTTTCGGTATCTTTCTTTGTCATTTTAGTTTTCTTTGCGTGCGATGCCATACCATCAATGTGTCGGGTTAGTGAACTGAATCGCCAACGTATCCAATCATTCATGACTTCTATTTGCTTTGTGACTTCCTTTTTATGACTGTGCATCTAATTTACAGAGTAGTTGTGAAAAAAAATTATGAGGATAGTCAGTATCTCAGTATTGTATAGGTAACTCATATACATTGGTCTTTCACATTTCTAATTTGCTCCTATCAGAAAAAAAATAAATGCAGTCAGTAGTCGACACTCGATACACGCAGGCGGCAGAAACATTTTTTCTCTTTACTTTTTCCTCTTAAAGTTAGACAAGAAAATTGACTCCGAACTTGCGACACTGTTTTGACCCAAGTGTCTATCTTTCATTTACAGGATGTGCAGCGGAGAGACAGCCAGACGGACTGACAGACAATCAGACAGACAGGAGACAGCAGCATCCGTCCTGGTGACAAGACACGAGCTTAATTGTTACGGCTGGCTGGCTGACTGGGTGGCTGGGTAGCGGGAGGCGCTGGAACAAAGGTAAGCGATTGAGTTCCACAAGCCAGGTAGGCCTCAGGTAGCGGCAGGTAGGAAGTGTCACAATTACAGAGCATCTATTCCATTATTGTTATCATTATCGCTCTTGTCTCCATTATTACGACGTTGATGTTATTGTCTGATTCGTGTAACGTCTACTTATCGGCGTTCAGTTAAGTCACACGTCACAGTAACACTTTCTATCGGTATGGTTGTGTTTTGTTAAGATTTAGAGCTTTATAAGAAAGTCTGTACAAGAACACTCATATACACAGGAGAAAATTAGCTGATTTTCTCTTTTCTAGGTATTTACGAAGATAATCCACACTTGTTTAAACATTTACAGGTGGTTATGGAGGGAAAATTGTCTTTTACTGTGATATACTGCACACTAAAAGCAGTAAAAACACGGCGTAGCATCTTTACAACCACTTGTAAGAAAGGAGAGGAGTTTGAAAGAATAAGTATCACAGTGTCTTACTAGTGAAGTGTTCGCTTTAAAAGTAAGAGCTAATTGGACTTAATACTTCAGAAATGGTACGCGAGGAAGCAGCGAGAGGACCTTTACCCCACTTGTCCTCACCTGGCGCTATATTACTCACCTTTGTATTTATTCTGCGTAGGGACATATTTTCTTCATTTATGCCACGGCACCTGAGTGGGAGGGAACAACAAGCGCGCATCTTGATTTGCGTGTCAGAAATAGACGCGATGTTGACGTGAGTTGCAAGCGACGTCAGGTGTCTAAAAATTCACCTGTCAATCACAATATTCACTCGGGCCTCGGTTAATTGCACACCTGAGCGTACGGGGTGACTGGCGGCTCTTCGTCAGGTATTCAGGTAGCGACAGGTGCAAACAAGGCGGCGTTGTGTGTCTCCTGTCTGGGTGTGCGTGTGGCGAGTAGAATCGGTGTTTACAGATCAGAGCCAGCACGCGCAACCAGAAGTAGTTTGTGTCTAGTAAGCGCAGGGAATAAAGTCTTTGTTACTGTTCTTGAAGGTGAAAAGAGGGATATTTCCTATGAATAAGCTGCAACGGAAACTAATCGTGGAATGAATTCACCCATTAAATCCTGTCTCACTTTTCATCTCCACCTCCAAAA
>NC_059302.1:27577418-27614918 GCF_017591435.1 Portunus trituberculatus
ATCGTTGAAATGTCACTTTCCGGATGTATGTACGTTGGGTTCACCTCTCTCTCTCTCTCTCTCTCTCTCTCTCTCTCTCTCTCTCTCTCTCTCTCTCTCTCTCTCTCTCTCTCTCTGTGTGTGTGTGTGTGTTTTGATCCTATCTATCTTTTTATCCAGATTTGTATGTAGAATTTCTCCCCATTGACTTATTCATCTACCCACTTGCTACTCATATACCTATTTATATATTGCTTTTCTATATTTATATATCGATCTGTCTATCTACATCTATCTATCTCTCCGTCTATCTATTTATCTATCTATTATTTATTTCCGTATTTTCTAGTATCTGTTCACCTATACAAGTCATTTCCATACACATTTCATCTATTTTTATATGGAGCTCTACTGCATGCATATAATATTTCCTCAATGTAACATATACCTATGGATTTATTTACATTCATATTGAAGAGCGCCCGATGACCATCATGCATGTGTATGAGGGGGAAAAATATTTGAAATTCCTCCCTTATATATGTAGATGAGAAATGAAATGCAACTCACTGGGACGAGACTGGGATGGAGGGGGGGCCGGGAAATGGATGGGAAGGGGTTCAGTGTTGGGAGGAGTGACGGGGGAAGGGGTAGGGAAAGATTCAGTGTTGGTATGTTTTGTTGTTAATTGTGTTGAGTTAGGTAAGGTAAGGTGAGGTGAGGTGAGGTGAGGTGAGGTGATGTTGAGTTACCTTAAGGTTCGTTACATTCTGGGTGGGATTAGCTTAGGTTAGGTAAATTAAAGTTTGTTTTGGTTAAGTGAGGTTAGGTTTAGTTAGGTTAGGTAAGGTTAGGTTGGGTTGAGTTTGATTAGTTTTGGTTAATGTTAGATTTAGGTCAGATTAGGTTAAGATTAGATATTACGGTTGGTTTAGGTTAGGTTAGGTTAGGTTAGGTGAAGTGAGGTTAACTTATTTTGGGTTAGGTTAGGTTAGATTAGGATTGATTAGATTAGGTTTGTTCAATGTTAGCTTATTGTTTTGCTAGTTTGACTTTCTTTGTAATGCTGATTAGTGTTTTGTTTGTTTAGTGTAGTTTAGTTTGATGATCTCTGTATGGTTTTCGTGATCATAAACAAGCTACCATTTTCTTCAGCCGTCCATGGTCCTGCGGTCTCGATGTACTGTTGGTATTTTAAATATTCGAGAGGTGACGCAGCCCATATCTTTGGTGCCAACATGTGCCTCATCTGCCGCAGAGACGCTTTGTGAGTGTCTAGGGAGGAACGCGGTGCTATCCTTACGAGACCTTTACTTCTGCAGCTACTAGTGTACTTTATAGGTGTTTTCTCTTGTTATGAATAAGGAAAGGGTGCAATGAGTGGGTAACGAAGATGGAAATGGAAGATAAAGGTGTTGTCGCTAATACAACGCAAGGAATAAGGGAGATAGGGATGATAGGATAAACAATAAGTATGAGGAATATATGTGAGAGATGAGGGAGAATTGGTCGCGGAAATTGAAGACAGTAAAGTAAATAAATGAAAAAAAAGAATAAATTAATAAAACTAGTAAATATAAAGATAAAATGTAGTAAGAGAAAAAAAAGAAGATAACTGTACTGATTTTAGCTTCATTGTAGTATCGCCAATTTGAAAGTTTGTATTATTTATTTATTGCTTTATTTTCATTCCGTTTATATACACGATTACTTTTCCATGTTAACGCATAAGTAATCCATAATTATGTAACTCCCCCCCCCCCACTTGCTGTTCCTTCCATCCTTTCTTATAGCGGCTTTCACTACACTTTGAGCCTTATCACTGACGTCTTTTGTAACAGTCTTGTCTTACCATAGTTTTAAGATATTTGACCTTTCCTGCGTCAGCCATAACTATCTAGCCGGGGTGGAAGTTAATAAGGTATCAAGGTGTTTTGTTTTATCTTCTGTGTCACTGATGGGAGAAGATATTTTGCTCAATCATCTCAGTGACCTTTAGAAATAGTCTGAAGAGGGGAAGGTATTTAACCCTTTCAGTTCTGGGACACATTTCTACCTTGAGTTTTGTGTACCATTAGACCGTTTTATTGATATTAGGAAGAGTATGGAAGGCATTTAACCCTTTCAGTACTGGGACACATTTCTATCTTGAGTTTTGTGTACCATTAGACCGTTTTATTGATATTAGAAAGAGTGTGGAAGGCATTTAACCCTTTCAGTACTGGGACACATTTCTACCTTGAGTTTTGTGTACAATTAGACCATTTTATTGATATTAGGAAGAGTGTGGAAGGCATTTAACCCTTTCAGTACTGGGACACATTTCTACCTTGAGATTTGTGTACCATTAGACCGTTTTATTGATATTAGGAAGAGTGTGTGGAGGTCATAAGGTCAATGGTCATGAATCTTCACTATTGTAATCGCCGTCATAAGTTTCTGAAGCTGTATAGAATCACCAAATACTAAGCAGAATGAATATGGAAAAGCGTCATGGTACTAAAGGAGTTAAGGATATGAACCAGTCGCTTACTCTTTTCCAGTCGAACCTCATGAGTGATGGTGATACAAACGCTGTCTTTGTACTATTGAACTTCCTTTCAATTTAGAGTACATTTAATTTCGGTGATTGATTCAAGGTTGAGAGAAGCATATAAGAGTGTAGATTATAAAGCAGAATTAAGGACACACACACACACACACCCACCCACACACACACACACACACACACACACACACACACACACACACACACACACACACACACACACACACACACACACACTGTACGCACCCTGCACGGTAAATCACCTTTTATAACACGCCGCAGCTTATCGTAGCAATAACTTTTCGCGTTAATTTAATCCCGGGAAGCCAATATTCACGGCGCGGCTGTCCGGGCGTCCCATGAGAGAGAGAGAGAGAGAGAGAGAGAGAGAGAGAGAGAGAGAGAGAGAATTCTAATGAAGGCCTCCCATTGCTTCATCATAATTTTGCTTCCAGTATTAGTTTAAGTTACTCTTTATGATCGTAACATATAAGAGAAGCATTATGTTTAGAATGTAGTAGTAGTAGTAGTAGTAGTAGTAGGAGGAGGAGGAGGAGGAGGAGGAGGAGGAGGAGGAGGAGGAGGAGGAGGAGGAGGAGGAGGAGGAGGAGGAGGAGGAGGAGGAGAGAGAAGAAGAAGAAGAAGAAGAAGAAGAAGAAGAAGAAGAAAGAGGAGAAGAAGGTTAATAAAGAAGAAGGAAAAAAACCCAAAATAGAAGCACACGAAGAACGCAACCAATCTCTTCACACATACAAAATCATGGATACTAAGCTACACTCACTGACCTGCGTAAATTAAGACTCGTGATAGTAAGAGGAGGGGGTAAAGGTCCCTCTCCTGCCACCCTCTCGTCACCCATACCTGCTAGAAAGGACAGAAAAAAAACTATACAGCGCCAAAAAAAAAGAAAACGAGAGTGGAATTCGAACCGTTGGGACATTCTGAAGAAAATAAAGAACGAAGGAAAAATATCAGTCGCTACTCCTGCAATTTACTTCAAGAGGAGGCTTAAGGTTACTTTTGACCCGTGTTGACTCCCTCCTGTTAGCCTTTTTGAGAGTCATGATGGAGCACGGGAGGAGAAGAGAGTAGGGGAGACGTCGAGGAAGGTAGGGAGATGAGGAGGACTAGCAGGATGGGAGAAAGCCGGAGAGGGAGAGGCAGCAGCGAAGAAAAGAAGGTAACGAGGGTCAGGAAGGAGGAAAGGGAAGTAGGTATAGAAAAAGGGAGGTAGGGAAGGAGGTGGGAGAGGCTGCAGTGAAGGAGGGAGAGGAAGCAATGGGTCGGAAAAGGGAAATGAAACGGAAGGTAGGAAAATGGGCGCATAGGGAATAGGCAGAAGGTGAAAGACCAGCTGAATAGGTAAATAAAGCAAGTAAAGTGAATAGTAAAGGAATCAACAAGTGACTGATCAATGTTTGCTCTGAGATTTTTAAAGAAGGAAGCATAAAATTAATTAGTGTACTTATAATGTCAACAAACAGGTGAGCGATCAGGATGTACACTAAGAAGGATGAATTGGATTAAACTTCTTACAATGAGACCAGACAGTGTTTTTCGTCAACCAATTATAAGGAACATAATTACCTCGTCATGTACAGTCGCGATCGGAAGTCATGTGTGTAGGAATATTACTTAGATGGTAACGTGGGAAAACAATTAACACTATACTAATACACATATTCTACACTCTCACACATCTGACAGCCACACTTACCCACGACCCTGAGAAGCGTTGTACCCAGATCGAGGAGAGGACACACACACACACACACACACACACACACACACACACACACACACACACACACACACACACACACACACACACACACACACACACACCGAGTTAGCCAGGATTGTTTTGTCCTCTGTAGCCGGATAAAGAACAATACACGTGTTGACTGTCTCCTGACTTTGCTTCAAGCCCCGTGATGGTGACAGCTTCATCAACACGCGCGAATACTCATCAATAGGGCTCTGTGAGATCCCACCTACAATGTGTGTGAATGCTTTTATTGTGAAGATTCTTTCCTGTTATTCAAAATATTCATACGTCTTCAGGAAAAAAACACTTATATGAGAAAAAAAATTAACTTAAACTTTTTCACAGCTATTCAAATCATCTTTCCGTAATTTCTAGCGCCTCTCAGATGTTTTCAAATGTTCCACTGTCACCTCTGAACATTTTACCGTCTAGACTCTAAATAACAAAATCTACTCCTTTTTTTATTCGCTTCTTTCTTGTAAATGCTTATAAAGATTACAGACATTACGTACAGTGTTATGAGGTGTTACATGTCGTAGTGGAACCTTTTAAAGTCATGTAATCGATGTCAACTTACCTTTATATGTATTTCTTTGTCCTATATTTCAGGTGATCAATTTTCCTTTAGCTTTATTTTTTTCCGATGTCCTTTTTTTTTTTTTTTTTTTTTGGCGTCACTTTTCTCTCCCTCTTCTCCCTCGAATAAAATTTGGGACAACAGTGTTTCCTTTGCAGAGTCAGTGTGTTGACTTTACATATCTTCGGGTTCTGAGGTGATATTTTGTTCCCTTAAGTAAATATGGCTGTTATGTCCATCCCCGCTTCAGTAAACATAAAGGTAAATTTCTCCTTTAACCTCTTCAGTACTGGGACGCATTTTTATCTTGAGTTTTGGGTGTGATTAGACGATTTTATTGACATTAGGAAGGGTTTATGGAGGTCAGAAGGTTAATGGCCACAGTCTTCGCTATTTTAATCCCTACATAAGTTTCTGAAGTTGTATAAAATCACCGGAATGAATATGGAAAACGTATCGTGGTACTGAAGGGTTTAAGTAAATGAAGTGAGTATTTCTATATCTACCCCTTTAAGTTGCAAGGAAAGTATTTTTTGTCCCTCAAGAAGAAAAGAGTCATATAAATTTAGAAAGCAAGACAAGACAAACATTGCATACATCTTACCTGTTCTTCCATTCCTCCTCCTCAGTTCTTCCTCTGTTATGCTTCCCTCACCCTTCCCTCGCGCTCTCTTTTCCCTCTCAATCAAGGACGCGACGGGAAGGAAGGGGAGAGGGCAGAGGCTCGTCAGGGGAAGTGCGGGGCGTGCAGCGGAGGGCCGAGAAGACAGTAATAAAGCTCACGTCTGTTGGTGCAGTTAAGGATGTGGTATTTTCCTGCCTCCCCTCCTACAGATTACACCGTTTTCTATTGCTGCTGCCTAATAGGGGGAGCTTGTTCATTTTCAGGCCGTGTATGCTTTGTACCTCTTGAAATTTCCTCTCTCTCTCTCTCTCTCTCTCTCTCTCTCTCTCTCTCTCTCTCTCTCTCTCTCTCTCTCTCTCTCTCTCTCTCTCTCTCTCTCTCTCTCTCTCTCTCTCTCTCTCTCTCTCTCTCTCTCTCTTTACCTCTCTCTCTCTCTCTGCCCCCTTTCCCGTTAATTGGTTTCTGTTTGACATGATTGATTGATGACACTCACTAGGGTAACTACCACGATTCCTGCGAACACCGTATATCCAAGTTTTTTTTTTTGTGTGTGTGTGTGTGTGTGTGTGTGTGTGTGTGTGTGTGTGTGTGTGTGTGTGTGTGTGTGTGTGTGTCTTTTTTCTCTCTCTACTCTCTCTCTCTCTCGATCCGTCATGTGAGAGAAAGAAAGTGAGTGAGTGAGTGAGTGAGATAAAGACACAGAAAAGAACGAAAGAAAGAAAGAAAGTGAAAAAAAGGCGTGTGTTGAATTAATTGCAGGGATGGTAAAGGATCTGCTCCTGACGCGCTAGTATTAATGATCCACAGGTAAGCTCTCTCTCTCTATCTCTCTCTCTCTCTCTCTCTCTCTCTCTCTCTCTCTCTCTCTCTCTCTCTCTCTCTTTCTCTCTCTCTCGTGGTGAAGAAAAGATTTTTAAACCAAGGCAATTTGAGAGATGGAGGGAGGTAGAGGGAGATGGAAGAGCAGAAGGGAGGAAGGAAAGGAGGCAGAGTAAAGAAGGAGAGGAGGGAAGATGGGAGGAATATAGGGGAGGGGACGTTAGGAGAGGAAGGGAGATAGTGGGCGAGGAGGAGGAGGAGGAGGAGGAGGGAGGGCAG
Organism: Portunus trituberculatus; assembly: GCF_017591435.1. NCBI lineage: Eukaryota > Metazoa > Arthropoda > Malacostraca > Decapoda > Portunidae > Portunus > Portunus trituberculatus. The sequence goes on from NC_059302.1 coordinate 27,584,014, forward strand.
GAGGGAGAGAAGGAGGAGCCTCAGGTAAGCGCTCAGACTAAACAACAGAGAATATATTTTAAATAACTCACCTGGGACAAATTTAATGAAGTGTCTCCTTTGCAGTGAGAAACGTAAATTTATGAAGACAAATTAGTTAATGAGTGCAAGTGACACTGCGTTAATGAGTTCTGGTCCTCACCCCCTCCCACAACCCTACTCCCTCCAACCCCGACGCGCCTACGCATGCCTACACCTCCAAACTCTCCATCCCCCAATCCCTCCCCACTACTCACCATGCCCTGCCTGCCTGCCTGCTTGCCTGCTTGCCTGCTTGCCTGCCTGCTGCTTGCTACTCACACTTTAAGCCACTCTTACAATTAGTATGATGATGGTGGTGGTGGTGATGAGTGTGGTGGTGGAGGTTGTCATTAATGTAAAAATGGTGTTTGGATTTCTGTATTCTGCTCTTCCTCTTCTTCCCACGTCGTCGTCCTCATCGTTCTCCTCTTCGTTCTCCTCTTCCTCATCCTCTTTGTCCTCTTCTTTCTTGTTAAAATGTGAACTTTGGTGAAGAAAAGTTTTTGATTCATAATTTGACGTGACCTAAATCTGAAGCGGAAGTGGTTAATGTTGCATGAAGATTAACACCATTCACTGATGGAACTGTTACCTCTGCGAACAAGTCTGAACGAGTCTTTTGTACGCGTTTGATTCACCGGTTTTGAAAAATGTATGGATAAGATAGACTGATTGCTTTCAAGAAGAACACATGCATAGATTGTGGAATGCGTTTTATAAAGAATTACTCTCAAAGGAAAAAAATATCGTGATCAAAGGAATTATTAAGAAAACACTCATGGAATATTTATAGAATGCTGCGTAGGAATAAAATTATTTAAAAAGAATAATAAAAAGAAAGAAGACCATGAACGTATCAAAGAATTCAATTACTTTAGCTTGTGCAAAGGAAAGCTAAAAAAGTATATTATTATTATTTTTCAGATAGCTTTTACATCATTCATAGAAAGGACCGTTTCACTGTTGACTCGTCGTGCATCACTAGGAATAACAAACTCTACACTATTAATACGCGCCTCAAATCGTTGTTTCTATTAATTGCGACGTAAATGTAGGTCTGTAACTGCCTTTAAGAGTGCTGTAGACACTAACAATGCGGAGACACTTGAAATCAGACCAGAATAACGCTTAGTAACCAATACGTAGCATAATCCTTGTCCCCTTTGATGTGTCAGGCATTGCTCCGCCAGCCGTCAATAAGGTTGGTTAGATGCGCTTAGACTTCAAAATCAGGCAGGGCAAATGTCGTGGGGAGGGAAGACTCAGTAAGCGTGGGACGTTTGTTATTGAATGTTATTTTTGTGAAGAAATACAAATCGGAAATATTCTGTTCAAGTGTTTCGAGATATTAAAAATAAATCGTTTCAAGAAAGATTACTCTAATATTGTGTGACTCTTATTACTCTGCAAATAATGTTGTGTATAAGTGTCGGACGAAAGTGGTATATGTTCGCATAAGTTGCAGACGTGCGTAGATAATATCATATGAATAAAGTTTGTGAAATCCATTGCGATCCTATGAATTTAGAAAACATAGAAAACTAGCGATGTAAAATAATAGACACAAATTCTTAAAGACCAACCCACAGCTCACAATGCCCTCTCACCACACAGACACCAGGCGTTGCTTCAGCAGTTGTCAGTATTAATTGTTTAGATTAAAACTGATAATTTTGTTCTCTTTCCTCTTCTTCCTCTGCCATCCCAGTCTTTATCTTTTCTTCTTCATCACTGTTTGATTAAGACTCGCATTCCAAGACGCTTTGCTCTCTCATCAACACTGTTCTCATACGTGACAGAGACGATTAATCTGGTTCTCATGGGTATTATCCTGATTCATGATATAAAAGTATTTTCAAACTTTCACTAGAATCATACAAACATCTTTGAAAAATAACTTCCACTAGAGCCATTCTAAAGCAGTCAAAACATTTAAGAATACATGTTTAACCCCTTCAGTACCATGACGCGTTTCCATATTCATTCTGCTTACTATTTCGTGATTTTATACAGCTTCAGAAATTCATGTGTGGGATTAAAATAGTGAAGACTCTGACCATTAATCTTCTGACCTTCATAGACCCTTCCTAATGTCAATGAAATGGTCTACCAGTATTGAAAGGGTCAAGTAGCGTAACTCCCAGCGGTTTGGATGGCCTCCTTACAACCATCTGGTGTATTGTCGACTGCTTCTCTCTACATTTCTATTTCCCTTCGCTGCTTCGTTGAGGGAGGCTGGTGGCGCTCTTCTGAAGGAGTGCCGGAGGTGGATACACTCTCATTTCCGTGCGTCTCCCTCAGGTTGTGGCCAGCTCTCCTCCTTCTGTGCTTATCTGTATATCTTTTCTCTACATGTAAGGGAAGGTGTCCAGGGGCTAAATAAATGTAGGAATCCTCTCTCTCTCTCTCTCTCTCTCTCTCTCTCTCTCTCTCTCTCTCTCTCTCTCTCTCTCTCTCTCTCTCTCTCTCTCTCTCTCTCTCTCTCACATTTGTCGCTCTTTTACTGTCTCTGTATGTTTTCTTTGTTTTTTTCGTTGTATTTGTTGACTTTTAATTTATTCCATGTGTTATTTGTATTCATTCATGTTCCTCCTCCTTCTAGTCTTTGTTTTGTGTTTGTTTTCTCGTTCGTTTTGGCAGTCTATGTTTTTTTCCTTCTATTTGCTATCCTCTGTGTAATGTTTCCTTCACTTTTCCTTCTTTTCTTTTTTATCCTTTAGTTCATTGTGGTATCTTTCTCTTTAAGTCTCTGCATTGTGTTTACTTACCTCTTTTACCTGTGTTTTCTCCACCTGTTTGTCCTCTTCTTGCCTTTCTCTCAACGCTTCCTTCTTTTACTTTTTCTTTTTCCTGTTTATTCATGTTCCATTTTCGGCGTCTATGTATTGTGTTTTCATTTTGCCCACTCACCTCTGTGCTGTATTTGCCTCACTGTCTGTGATGGTTCCTGACGACATTAACTCTTGATATTAACTCTTTGATGGTAACCTCATTAGAGTCACCCTGTGCAGGAATTGTTACGTGCAGGCTTGATGACTTTTTGCTGTTTCCCTTGCTTTTATGTGTTCTTGTATAGGTTATCATGTCACTGAGAAAGAATGAAACTAGAGGCACTGAAGGGCTTGGATGACTCGACTGCTCCTTTTCCTATCAGTGGTGACGTTTCACTTCAACTCTCACCGGAGGCAGTTTTTAGAAACGTCTTGCTCTCTCACCACGACAATTTTCCAAGACCACAAAGACGACTAGCCAGGTTTTCAAGACAGTTTCTCCTTATGATACACTAAAAATCTTGCCATTCCATCACCAGAACCATAAAACTACCCCTGAAAACATGAGTATCTCGAAATATAGCCTTTGGAAAGTTGTGATAGTGAGAGAGCAAAGGGTTTCAGAATATGGGCTTAGATAATTTTACTAAGCTTAACCAAACACCGTATCATATTTAGTCCTTTTTACTTCCATGGTCGTCTTTGTTGAAATTAAGAGTACTGGGAGATATTACTTACCTGGAAACACACACACACACACACACACACACACACACACACACACACACACACACACACACACACACACACACACACACACACACACACACACACACACACACACACACACACACACACACACACACACGGTAGCTCAGTGGTTAGAGCGCTGGCTTCACACTCCAGAGGACCGAGTTCGATTCCCCGGCCGGGTGGAGATATTTGGGTGTGTCTCCTCACGTGTAGCCCCTGTTCACCTAGCAGTGAGTAGGTACGGGATGTAAATCGAGGAGTTGTGACCTTGTTGTCCCGGTGTGTGGTGTGTGCCTGGTCTCAGGCCTATCCGAAGATCGGAAATAATGAGCTCTGAGCTCGTTCCGTAGGGTAACGTCTGGCTGTCTCGTCAGAGACTGCAGCAGATCAAACAGTGAACACACACACACACACACACAGACACAGACACAGGATAAGATGAGATGTTAATTTTATTTTTTTTTTACTATACAAGAATTCGAGAGTCAGTTAGAAAGAAGGAGCGTCTAAAAAATTGTAGGTGATTCTGGAATAAAATTAAGAAAAAGAAAAAAAAGAAAATTAGTGCAGCAGTGAAAGGATCAAAGGCAGTAACTATCCCATCGTTCCTTTTGTTCATTGTTGTCTTTCAAAAATATGTCGCAAATTCGCCCAGTATTTTATTAACCCAACAAGAGTCAAAGGCTAGAGTCACAATGCGTTAACTATTGTACACCATTCTTAATTTCCTATCTCTCCTTCCGCCAGACTGTACATACCATCTCATTATCTGTCCCTCATTTTGGAACACACACTGGAAGACTAATGTGCAGTACCTCTACTACTTTCAAAAGCCTCTAGTTAACGCTACATGTTTTTCTCTCTTTTCTCTCGTTTTGAAGCGTGATATTGCTCTTTCAGTGACGAAATAACAAGATATCTGCAGTAGTAACAGGATGAAGACTTAGAGAGAGAGAGAGAGAGAGAGAGAGAGAGAGAGAGAGAGAGAGAGAGAGAGAGAGAGAGAGAGAGAGAGCAAAAGGTTTCAAAATAAGGGTCTTTTTCTCCACACAATGGTTGATGTGTGTCTCAGCATCGCTTTTCGAGGCTTGGATATTGTGAGGACAGGGAGGCAGTGTTTGTTGCTCCTTAGTCTTTTGATGAGTAGAGTTAAAAGTGGCCGTGTTGGGGCTCTGTACTGGCAAGGGAGGTTAAGTTGTGTCTTGTTTAATTGGTTGTCATAACAGTGAAAGGAGACGGAGAGGGAGTAATGGTGGGATGGAAGAGGAAAAAGGAAGAGAGGAAGGGGAGAAAGGAAGAAGGAAAGGGAGCGTGAGCTGGAAAATAGGAAATAGGAAGTGAAATGGAGATATTGATAGGAATAAGAGATTGAACGATAAAGATGAGAGAGAGAGAGAGAGAGAGAGAGAGAGAGAGAGAGAGAGAGAGAGAGAGAGAGAGAGAGAGAGAGAGAGTATTCTAAATTCTAATCTCATTTCAAGATTTTTATATGAATGTTTTAGCTTGTTTTAGTTTTATATATTTTTGAAGTTCCATTTTCATTTCAGTTTGTGTTGGGTTTGGATATGTTTCCTCATTTTTTCATATTCGTGAATAAATCTTTTTATTTATTTATTTATTTTTTGATAATATGTCACTTAGCTTTTTTTGGAAGGCTACTCTTGTTTTTAGATGGCTTGATAGATGAGTAGAATGGATGAATATTTCTACCATAACGAGGAGGTAAAATGGTCCAGAAAAGTCTTAGGAAGTAGATTAACATACTAGGAAACTGTAGCCTTTCATTGAGTCTTTCTTGTTTAGTCTCAGTATGTTTGTTTACGAGTAACGTGTCAAGGAGTTTTTTTTTTGCTTATGTAAGGAGGGAAAACTGGCGAGAGAGAGAGATTGAGATTAACCTAATTAGTAAACTGTAGCCTTTCATTGAGTCGTTCTTGTTTGGTTTCAATATGTTAGTTTACGAGTAACGTGTCAAGGAGTCTTTGCTTATGTAAGGAGGGAAAACTAGCGAAGGGCAACAAAAAACGATAAAAAAAAAAATCCCACCGAGATGCCAGTCCCCGAACAGGGTCGAGAGAGTTAGTCAAAAGAATGTGATAAATGTCTTGAAACCGCCTTTAATGAGTTGAAGAATTAGGTAAATGAAAATAAAGGCAGAAAAAAACTTCATATAACAATTCCGAAAAGCAAACTTCAATAGACTCCAAAAAGTGAGATTATTTTGTCATGTATCAGTGTATCTTTGTCTATCAACTCGACCTGATATTTTGTTGTTGTTGTTGTAATTGTTGTTGTTGTTGTTCGTCTTCTTCTTCTTCTTCTTCTTCTCCTTCTTCTTCTTTTCCTGTCCATTTTCTATTTTTTCCCATTTCTTTATTTTATTTATTCGTGTCCATATGTATAGGAAATATCTGTACGTGTAATGTTGTGTGGTACTTTTTAATGTTTTGTTCTTCCCTCATGTAGTGTGATTCCAAACAACACTTAACTCCATGAATCTGGCAGCCTTTAAAGTATATAATTTCACCATGGCTGAGATCATATGGCTTTACTGAATCCAGAAGCTACTTACTTACTCTTTACAGTCAATGAATTGGGTAGTGTGTGTAATAATATCCTCGGTTTATAAGTCCCATATTCTGTACAGTTTTGACTTGCAGATGACTATTTCAAAAGCTCCGGGGACTCTAACGGTTGAGTATCTGAAGGTGCTGAGAACTTTTATCTCTGTTGAGTATAAATTCTGTTGGGAAGGTAGTTGGAATTATTCACCAATATCTCGTGGCCCTTGCGTAAGAGTGCGTGAATGTGTTGGCGTGGCGTGTCGAGAATAGGTAAGCGTTCCTTCGCCACTAGGGGTTAATCTTGTTACATGTACCCACCTGACTTGAAGAATTCCCGCCCCCGCCGCCTTGTCCTGGTGCTGCGGGAGTGGCTGTAGGGAGGACTGTGCCGCGTCGTGGTGGTGGTGGTGGTGGTGGTGGTGCTGGTGATGCTGCTGGTGTTTGCGTTTCTTGTGCTCAGATATAATTTTTCAAGCTTTTGTTTTATTTTTTTTATTTGTTATTGTTCCTTTTTGTTAGTATTTCATCATCGTAATAAGAGCTGTACACATTCTCTCTCTCTCTCTCTCTCTCTCTCTCTCTCTCTCTCTCTCTCTCTCTCTCTCTCTCTCTCTCTCTCTCTCTCTCTCTCTCTCTCTCTCTCTCTCTCTCTCTCTCTCTCTCTCTCTCTCTCTCTCTCTCTCTCTCTCTCTCTCTCTCTCTCTCTCTCTCTCTCTCTCTCTCTCTCTCTCTCTCTCTCTCTCTCTCTCTCTCTCTCTCTCTCTCTCTCGCAGGTCATGAATGAAAATAAAAAGGCTGCTACACATAGACACTTTATTATATATATATGATATATTTATACCATATGACTCGATAATCACTCTGATTTAAAACTCTCTCGTTTAAAAAGATACAGGTTAGATACGTTAAGCCTGGGCCTGATTAGGGTATGTGGCTGGAGTATACCCAATCAGATCCTGGCTTGGGGGTGTGAGTATTGTGACTGGCTAATTCAAGTGGCTGGAGGAGGGGATCAGCCAGTGACGAATATCCACACCGCAGTATAGCTCATATCCGATCAGCAACCAAGAACATGCATCGTTTAAACATAATTAGTGGAGGTTACCGGCGATATAATTATACCTGAACCACACAAGAGTACACCCAACACACAGGTGGGGAGAGACGCTCCGCTGACCTCGACCAAAACCCGTCACGGGAGACACACATATATTGAGGGGGAGGGGGGAAGGGGGAGGGTGGGGGTGAGTGGGGAACTGGTAGGATGAGGAGGACCAGGAGGAAGGGATTCTAGATTTAATGAACATCTCTTGTATTATTATTATTATTATTATTATTATTATTATTATTATTATTATTATGTTTGTTTTCTGTTTTATTTCTACCTCTATATACACACCAAACAAATGGCGTCGTCCGTCAGTCGAATGCTTGTCGTATGAGTGACTGATATGTGTTCCGATAGAATGAGACAGAACTCTTGCTCTCAGGGACTGGCTGGACGCGTACGGCCAGGGATCTCACGGGGAGGGAGAATCAGATCACGGAGAGTGTTGGTGGGGAGGCGAATGAGGGGCGGAGACGCGATGGGGAACAAGACACGATAGGAGAAGGGCTCAACCATCAGAGAGCGGAGGGCGGGAGAGCATCGGGAGTAGGAAGAGAAGGGAGGGAAGGGGAAACTAGCGACAAGGAGGCAGTCGAGGTGCGGTAAGGTCCCCGGGGCGACACTGGGGAAGCGAGTGACTGACGGCGGCTTCAACACTTTATTTCCCCCACTGCTGGAAGATACCCATACGCTGGCACCTGCAGTTGGTCCCCCACAGGTTGCACCGGCAGGAGGAGTTGTAGCAGCAGTCGTTAGGGCGGTGGTCACAGGCACCCCCGCGGCGGATGCAGGACCTCCTAAAAAGGTAGATGTCGGAGGAACGTCTGAACAGACAATAAGAAAGATAGAGCTCAGTATTATGATGATGTTGTTAGTGGTTGGGAGGGTTGGGGGGGGACTGGGGCTGGGAGGGAGGGAGGGGCATAAGAGACAAGAGGGGGAGGGAGGGAGGAAAGAGGACAAGATAGAGGAAGAAGAGAGGATTGAGGGAAGTCCTTCTCTGCTTTACTCGGGTTCATTGCTTCACGATGTTGTTTCCAATGTGAGAGTCTCGTAGCCTCTATAAAGACCAACCATGTAACTCACTATTTATGTTTCATTATCAAGACTTTTAAACTAATTGCCATGATCCGGCTAATCAGCTTCCCTGTCACGAGGCTTTGATCGCTGGAGTGAATGAGTGTGTGAAGCATTAAACCCGGCGAGGCGTGAGCAGGACGACGAGGGAAAGAGAAGGTGGAGGAGGAAGAGGAGAATCAGTAAGGAACGAGTGGGCGATCAACTTAAACTACAATCATTACTCAGTCATAACTTATTGAAAGGTAACAAGTCAGTCAAATGAGAGTTAAATGTAAATTATATATGAATGCAAACTATTGAAAGACAGTCATAATAATCAAGACTCTAAGTTATCTAAACAATAGAGTATAGTAAAAATAAACTAATTCCTCAGCTACTTTCAGTATATATGCAAAACTGAGGCTTACAAATGTAATAATGCAAATGCACAGCTTGCAGTGATAACATGCACAGAACCATTTCCAAGGGAGGTCATGCACAGAGGAAGTGTTGGTATGATTCGTGTGTTGGACAGAATATATACATGTGTATCTAGTATGTAATGCTTCACATGGACGTAAGGAAGGTGGAAGATAGTGGTATATGCTACTGTACTGTACGTGTCATCTTGAACACATACATGAATACTGTGTAAATCCGAGCATCGTGTATAAATCGGGGACGGTGTGCTGAGTGTAATGCACGTGTCACGTATTAAAAGTCCCTGTACGTATATGTATATTTGACGTATGAATATATGTATGTATTGGATCTCTATTGGTAACACATCACATACACATTACGCAGTAGTATAAATAGCGTATTTATGGATTTGTATCTGTATACGCATTTGACAACGTATTAATCACTGCGTATTGATTTCCATGTACACGTCACACGCATCACGTAATAGTGCACGTGTGACTCGTATGGGTGTGGGAGTGAAGCTTATGGGGGTGTCTGGTGGGGATGGGGGTTTGAAGACTGAGCGGATGGGAAGGATAGCAGACTTACTAAACGTCTTATTCTTAAACACTTAATTCTTAACGGGATTATTTTCAGAGGCCATGAATATTATAAATCTGGTTCTCATGTGTGTTTTTATTTCCCCACTGATGGAAATTATTTTTTTTAACTGTTACTAACATAAGATACTCTTGAACTGCTGCTCAACTAATGAGAAAAACACTCGAGAACTATTACTCCTACCATTAAAAACACTTTTGAAAGCTGATACCCGAGTAATGAAAATTCTTGAAAAGTAAGAGTTGAATCAAGGAAACACTCTTGAAAAGTCATGATTCATAACAAAGAAAAAAAAGAAACGTGCAAAACGAATACTCGAAGCACAACCATGAAAACTATTGCTCGAATCTTTAAAACACTCCTGAAAACTAACTTTCAAATCATGAAAACTCTTCATTATTATTACTCAAATGACACTCTTGAAAACCACAATTTTGAATGTATCCTGTTGAAACTTGTGGACATGAGGTGACGAACCCTTTAAAAACACGGAGCATAGTGCGGGTGGAAGGCAGGCGGAGGGAGTGTCCGCCTCCACTTTAATTAGAGTACCTGTGACACCTCCATCGCCCCAGTCCCCAGCCCATCTCCACCATCCCTGGCCTTACCACCTCGCCCCGCCCACATCTGACACCTCACTCACCTGGATGGAAACAGGTTGATTTGCTAATTACGGCCTGAGTCTTTTTAATAAGTGTGATGAAAAAATTCCATCTTTTACCTTTAAGGAGTTTTATTATCATCACTCATGCCGTTAGAAAATTCAGGACGTGTAGAAGTATTGCAGTTTCTTTCGATACAGATCAATACTCCTTTCCTCCTCTATTCTGCTTACAAAAGTTGAATTAGAAACCTTCCTTATTTTTCAACCTACCCAAGATCCATGAACAAAAATAGCAATACATTTTTTTTTTTTTACCAACAGATTAATCTCCACTTATGTTTCTTGTGCCGCGTTCTTTATATAATTTCCTTTGAACTCTCGAATTTCCTCGCGTTTTCTTCCATTGTGCGGCGTGGTGTGGCGTTGTCTGCACGTTACAAGAATACCCACATTGCTTTTTTCTGTATTGCTGTAACTTTCTGGTTGGGCTCATTATACAGCTATATACTCTCTCTCTCTCTCTCTCTCTCTCTCTCTCTCTCTCTCTCTCTCTCTCTCTCTCTCTCTCTCTCTCTCTCTCTCTCTCTCTCTCTCTCTCTCTCTCTCTCTCTCTCTCACCTGTGCAGGAAGCAATTAGCGAGTATCTACAGGTGTGTTACTGACGCAGGGAAAGGTGTGTGCAAGGCGATTAGGCAAGGTCCGTGTTAAGGTAATGAGAGATAGATAGATGGATAGATAAATAGATGGATAGATAGATAGATAGATAAATAGATAGATGAATAGATAGATGAATAGATAGATAATAGATAGATAGATAGATAGATAGATAGATAGAGAGAGAGAGAGAGAGAGAGAGAGAGAGAGAGAGAGAGAGAGAGAGAGAGAGAGAGAGAGAGAGAGAGAGAGAGAGAGAGAGAGAGAGAGAGTCCCCATCACATTATGTCGTCCTCTTTCGTTCTCTTTGTCTCCCTCTCAAAAAAAAAAAAAAAAAAAAACTTGTTGACGTGACACTCTTTTCAGTCTTCAATCTGGACACACACGCAACACACACACACACACACACACACACACACACACACACACACACACACACACACACACACACACACACACACACACACACACACACACACACACACACACACACACACACACACTCTCTCTCTCTCTCTCTCTCTCTCTCTCTCTCTCTCTCTCTCTCTCTCTCTCTCTCTCTCTCTCTCTCTCTCTCTCTCTCTCTCTCTCTCTCTCTCTCTCTCTAATGGAGGCCACAGCTAAACCCTTATCAGTACGAAGTAAGAAATATATATATATGTGTGTGTATTTATAAAATGTGGCAAATACTTTTTCGAAATTTTTAGCTCAGGACGTCCGCTCCGAGCTGCTTCCAGGAAAGATGGCAGGAATGTTTTTAGATGTGAAATTCTGTTGAGTCTCGCGAGATGTGTGTGTGTGTGTGTGTGTGTGTGTGTGTGTGTGTGTGTGTGTGTGTGTGTGTGTGTGTGTGTGTGTTAAAATGTGCACGTGAAATATTCTGTGTGTTTCTCTTTCCTTCATATTTAATAGGGATTTCTGAAAATAGGCAAAGATACGAGAACCAGGTGGAGATGTTTCGTAATAGACAAGAACGCGTGTTGTATGAAGTGTCCTTTTGTTATGTTTTTGTTGGTGTTCTGTCGTTTGATGAGGTGTTTCAGAGTATTTAGTAGGAATATTCACAGTTTAGTAATGGTGATAAGGTTAACATTCTTAGGATAGGTGTGGATATTATCGGGATGTTTATAGTGAGACAGGTATGTTCTGTTTCAATAGGGAGCTTTAAAAGGGAGATTAAATAGATAACTGGATAGGGATAACAAAGGGATATAGATGTGCATTTTTTTTTATATATATATGGAGGATCTTGGTCTGGTGGCTTCGTATCGCTCCCCTCTCGTTCTTAGATTATTCCGTTTAGTGTGAGGGAATGTCAGTATACATAGATGTGTTTAGACGGATGAGATGATTTGCAAGCATCCATTTCATTTTGTTTCCATTGGGCATGACATGAGTGGCGTGTAGGAGTCTTAAGAATATGCAGGAGTCTCAAGGTTGCTACAGGAAAGTATAATGCGAAGTTCTGCAAAATTTAGAAGTTCTTTTGAAAAAGAATTTGGGGTTCAACATGTATAGTCAAATTCTATGCTACTTTAGGACAAAAAATTTTGACAACTACGGTGCTTTAAGACACTCTATGCTATTAAATTAAGTTTTTCTATGCTATGTTTCTGTATTCAGATTTAGTACTTAGGGTGCATTAAGGCATAAGATAAGAGCTTTTCTATACATTCAACGCCTTTTTGGTCTTAAGAGTAGAGACGGTATACAGGAAAGGGACGAGAAGGAGAATGCCGACGACACTGCGATAGAGATGGAGGACTACAAAAGCTGTGACAAGACAAGACCACGGGGAGACTGCAGACAGACAGACAGACAGAGATCAGCTGTGGAGGATAGGGAGACGACAGGATGTTAAACGGTAAAGACACAAAGGGACAGAAATGTACAGGAGAGACGACAGACAGACAGACAGACAAACAGACAGCAGCTGTGAGGCCAAAGGTACGACTGGACAACATCTTGGGAGACATGATGGACAGATTGCAGCTGTGGAGACAAGATACACGGCAGGGACAAATGTTTGTGACAAGACAGACACCTTTGAGGACGGATACACGACGGGACAACGCGGAATGACTCAAAATAAACAGAACGAAGGCACAACAAGACAGAATTTTATGGACACGACAGACAGCAGTAATGATAAGAATACAAGAGAAAGAAATGGTGACACGAAACACCAACTGCGAAGACAGGGAGGCGACAAAACAAGGAGATTGGGACACGACAAACAACAGCTGAGAAGACAAAACAACAGGTTGGAAAAAAAGACAAGACAAGACACGACAGGACAGGACGGAGACTCGCTGCGAATGACATCTGCGAGGGAAAGCAAGAATGGACAGCAAACACATCAGGACGAGGGACAAACTGAACAGAACCACGCCAGGACGAACCGATGGCCGCTGACAGACAACAGCTTTAAGGACGAGGCCACAAAGCAAAACTCCAACGCTAAGTCGACCACAAAGGGCGACACTCGGCACACTCCCATGAACTTCGAGGGAGCAAGACCGCGGGAATACAAACACAAAACATTCCCGACGAGGCGGAATTCTTTCAAACAAAGCAACGACATAATTACAAGAACAATGAAGTCTTGGACGAGAAAATATTGCGAGTTGATTTTTTCTTATGTTACAGAGAAGACGAAAGACACAACACACAATATACTGTCGGTAAATATGTCGCGTCAATAAGAAAATTACATTGAAGGATGTGGCGAAGAATTCCATAGTTTTAGAAAAGACAATGAAAAAAATACAACAGTTGAGAGGAGAGAAAAAACAAAAACAAAAACGTTTGCAGAAGAAACGTTTTCATGTATGTGTGTTAAGCTCCAACAACAACAATAGCAACAACAACAATGACAACACCAACTACATCAACAACAGTAACATCAACAGTAAATACAACAACAATAAATGTAATGTACAATATACAACTGCAGCAACATCAACAAGAACAACAACACTAACAACACCAACAGCAACCACAACAAGAACAAAAGAAATCTTCTCATGAACAGTGGAAACACACACACACACACACACACACACACACACACACACACACACACACACACACACACACACACACACAGGTTGACCTAACACTACACTCCTCCTCGCCGCTGAACAATCAAAGTGCGGATTTATTTAAGCATTTCGTGTGACCTTTAGAATTCTATTATTTAGCTGAGAGAGAGAGAGAGAGAGAGAGAGAGAGAGAGAGAGAGAGAGAGAGAGAGAGAGAGAGAGTGACAAACATATAGACAAGTATACAAACAGACAATGGTTTTTACACATGCATCTCTTGTGGTTATATTTTTGTTTTTATCATTGGTATTATTGTTACTATTATTATTATTATTATTATTATTATTATCATTTTCATGTATTAATAATATTGTTATTGTCTATATTATCGTTATTATTATTATTATTATTATTATTATTATTATTATTATTATTATTATTATTATTATTATTATTATTATTATTATTATTATTATTATTATTATTATTATTATTATTATTATTATTATTATTTATTCATTATTTTTGTTGTTATTGTTGTTGTTGCTATAGTCGTTATCATCAGCGTAATTAGTAAAAGTGATAATCTCATCTTATTATTTGTAATATACATTAATATATTTCTAGAATATTTTTAGTAAGAGATTTGGCAGCTTTCAACCCTTTGTGTGTGTGTGTGTGTGTGTGTGTGTGTGTGTGTGTGTGTGTGTGTGTGTGTGTGTGTGTGTGTGTGTGTGTGTGTGAGTGTGTGTCGCTCTCCGCATTTACCAAGCTATTTTGGAACATTTTTATTCCCTTTCGTCCTGTCTCCACATCTGGTTTTGTCAATATTTTTCCCACGTGTCTGTCAGTCTGCCTGTGTGCTTGATTGCCTGCCTCTCTGATGCTCTCTGATGGATGAATTAATCTGTTGTCGTCCCTCTTCCATGCTGCTGCTGCTGCTAACAATACTAACCACCTCTACTTTGCACTACCATCAGCACTACTGCGACTACTTCTATTAGCGTCGCTTCTACCAGCACTATCCCCACCACGACTATCAGCGTCACCACAACTACCACTCACACTACTGCTATCTGTACCTCTTTGTCTAATGCCGTGCGTGCTTCAGTCACAATAGAGAATCACACACCACCCATCATGAACACAACCACAGCTGCATCACATCACATCGTCATCACCATCATCACTAGCAAAACCTCCACCACAACGATGCCATCACTAACACCACAAACTATTATCATCACCATCATCATTAACATCTCACAATACCATCCACTATCGCTGCCACCGTTTTATCTCAGACCACCACCACCACCACCACCACCACCCAACATCAAACTCATCCTGGGAAAAGTCAGAAGATAATTAGGAGAAACACGCAACACCTCAGACAGTCGTTAATTAGTCTGAATCTCTTGGGTAAACTGCGAAGACGAAGAAAAAGAAGAGGAGGAGGAGGAGGAGGAGGAGGAGGAGGAGGAGGAGGAGGAGGAGGAGGAAAAGGAGGAGGAGGAGTGAGGCTTGTATCTCATCACCCTCACAACCACAGCACAGCCTTCACGGCCACAAAACACAGCCACAAGTGATCTCTCCCCATCCATCCAGCACCACTTTTCTCACCAGGGGCCTTTTCAAACTCTCTCCCCTTCATGTCACTCATCAGAAGACCGAAAAAGAGCGGAGAAAGGGATGAGCTCAGACCAACCGTGCCGCGGCCTCAAGCTGCCAACACACCAACACAAGAGGTTACCGTGCCCTTACCATTTCTTATCGCGAGACATTGCTGCCGTGTCCTCGCGGCTGTTGGTGGCGGAAAGAAAGTTTGAATTAACAGAAAACACACAGCATCTGGTAAAGAACAGGGGGAGCTGTTTTATACCTATGGCTTGGTTGGAGAGCCTACGCAAAGGGAGAGAGTGGGGGGAGTTAGTGATTTGGCTTACAGTTACACAAGACATAGAGGCTGTGAGGCTGACATGCTGAGAGTGTGGGTGAAACGAGTTATTGTGTGTGTGTGTGTGTGTGTGTGTGTGTGTGTGTGTGTGTGTGTGCGTGTTGCGTGTTGCGTGACGACGGACGACGCAGGGACATGGACAACACAAGGGTACAGCGGCGCTGTGGGGGGAAGCACGTCGGTGGGTGCAAAGAGGCCGCTGGTCTTCCATATCTTATCGGTGGTGACGTCCCCTCGTGGTCCCATCACCACCGAGCCACGCAGTCCCCATGTTTGATTCACACACGCAAAAACACTTCAAGCTGCACAATTCCTCCAGGCACTGTTGTATTTATCAATGTATTCGCTTCAGAAAACGGACGGTGCCTTCTATCCCTCCCTCTTCACATTCTCGTTTTCTGTGCGTCCCTCTCTACCCGCCTCTCTCTCTCTCCTGGCATACCATACCGTCTGTCCTCTCCCTGTTCTCTCGCTGTTCCCTCCTTCATATCCCCTCCCGATCCTGCCGTAAAGTAAGGCCATTAAGGCACAAAGCTCCCTCATTTATGCGGTTGATTACTCTTCGTTCTTAAAGTTTTTCCCTCGAGACTTTGCAGCAGGACCTTGATTCCTAGCTAATGGCTGTTTATGGTAATGTGTTCAGACTCTCTCTCTCTCTCTCTCTCTCTCTCTCTCTCTCTCTCTCTCTCTCTCTCTCTCTCTCTCTCTCTCTCTCTCTCTCTCTCTCTCTCTCTCTCTCTCTCCTTGATAGCCAATACGAGAGAACTGCCCGACCAGAATCAACCCATCCCAAGTAACTTTGATCCAATTGAAGGAGAGCTATCGTAGGAGGGCGGGGCGGAGAGAGGGAGAGGGAGATGGGTGGTCAGAGGGACAGAGGAACAAGAAGGGTCAGGGAGAGAGAGAGAGATGAGAAGTTGTATGTAGATCGTGAGAGGGTAAGTGAGTGAGTTAGTAAGATGCTCAAATATTTACAGTGGGGGAGGAAGGGGCGATGCTGATGAGTGAAGAGGGAGAGACAGGAGGGGAAAGTTGGTGCTCCGTGGACATTTGTTTATGGAAGGTCAACTTGTATGGTGGAGAGAGAGAAACGTGCACTGTAAACACTCGCAGTGGTGAAGTTAATTGATGAGAGATGTAATATTGATAGAAATGGGAGTACTGGTAGTGGTAGTAGTAGTAGTAGTAGTAGTAGTAGTAGTAGTAGTAGTAATGATGATAATGATGGTGATGACAATAATGATGATGATAACGATAATAATAACATTAATGATAATAATAGTGATAGTAATAAAAGAAATAGTGATAAGAAGAAAAGAGTAAGAAAAACAAGTAACTGGATAAAGAATAGGAACGAAAATAATGAATAAAAGAATAGATAAAAATATGTATAATAATAAGATGTACAGTGGGAGGAGGAAGGAAAAGAGAAGGAAGAAGAAGAGGAGGAGGAACAGGAAAAGAAAACAGAGGACAAAGAAGAAGAGGGAGAAAAAATAAAAAAATAGCTATAATTGCAGAAAATAATTAGCATAAAAAATTAGCATAAAATAGAAGCAAACAGAGAAGAGGAGAACTGCAAGACCATACCGAGAAGTGCACACATTCCTGCATGACATTTCAAAGTTGCATTCTCACATCGCGAAGTGTTCAAATTTTCAGGAATAGAACATGAATAAAAAAGAGAGTGAAAGAGTTGCAAAATTCCTCGTGACGTGACGTGAAAAATAGAAAACGACTTCATGCAAAAAAAAAAAAATAAAAATAAATAAAAAATAGAAAAAATGCAAAACTTCGTGCAAAAAACCAAAATAGTAAAGAAGAGAAAGGGATAATATAAAAAGTGACGTATGGAATCGTGAAAAAAATAATAAATAAATAAACCTTTGCAGTCTTCAATTTATTTTTTTTTGTATATAAATTTTCAATCCAAACTTTAAACAAAAATGATGCGTAGGAAAAAATCATGGCAGTTTACTTACTCGACAAAGAAAGGATAGGCAGGTTAATTATGTTGGATTTGTAACTTTTTGTCGTGTTTCTGCTTCTCTTTTTTCGTTTGTTATGAGTGACGTGTGGCAGAAGTTTCATTGTTACGTGAGGGGTTAATTCAGTGCGTGTGTGTGTGTGTGTGTGTGTGTGTGTGTGTGTGTGTGTGTGTGTGTGTGTGTGTGTGTGTGTGTGTGTGTGTGTGCGCTGAGGAAGATGTAGTACTAGTGTAAATATTAAGGGAGGAAAAGTTTATTGTAGTTCCATTAAACTTCTTTTTCGTGTAATTCTCTCTCTCTCTCTCTCTCTCTCTCTCTCTCTCTCTCTCTCTCTCTCTCTCTCTCTCTCTCTCTCTCTCTCTCTCTCTCTCTCTCTCTCCCCCCCATAACTTTAATAACTCACATAACTAAAAAATAACATCGAACAAAACAAAAAACAAGATAATAGTCACTAAATCATTCACACAGTCACCAAGCATGCAGTCCCATTTACGACACACACAAGGGATCACCAGGAGGACTTGTTATCACCTTGAACTCTGTGAAACTTTAGGACAGAATGGTAGAAGTGTAGGAATGGACGTGACTTTACATTGTGGTTGTGGGGAAGGGAGATGCATCAGAGCCTTGTGAATAATAAAGGACTTTTCTCTATTTTTGGTTTCAGTGATTGGAAGGAAAAGAAAGTGACAGTACGCGTGGTAAGGGGAGTGAAGGTGGTGGTCTTGGAAGATTAGCTGAAGGTGGAGGAAGTGTAGAGGTAGTAGGTAGGTAGATAGACAGGTAGATAGATCAGTTGGTGGTTAGATAGGTAGACCACTGTGCAGTTTATGTGATTGCTTTATTGTGCACATGTGGAAGAAGACGAAGAAGAAACAAAAGGAGAAAAAAGGATATACAAAAAAGAAATAGAAGAAAAAAAAGATGATTGATTGGCTAACTTGTTACTGATTAAAGACCTGAACTAGAAGAAGAAGAAGAAGAAGAAGAAGAAGATGAAGAAGAAGAGAAGTAAGAGTAAAGTTGAAAGATTAATCAGCTTGTTGCATGTACGTCTGCAAGGAGAAGACAGAGAACAAGAACAAAGAGAGCAAGGAGGACGAAATTATTGCTTAATTACTGTAAAGTGCTGGAGTTTGAAAAAAAAGGACAATAAAAATAGGAAAGACTGTTTCATTTAAAATACCCTAACTAGAATAACGAGAAGAAAAAAGACGGGAAAGAAGGAAAGGTCACGAATCATTCACAATAGAAAGAAGGCCATGTACTCCTACCCACAATGCACGCGAGAGGAGCATTCGACTCTAGAATAACACGAATCGACTCTTGACCTTAATCTCTTCAGTACCAGGACGCGTTTTCATATTCATTCTGGTTACTGTTTGGAGATTTTATACCGATTCAGAAACATATATTGGGATTAGAATAGTAAAGGCCATTAATCTTTTGACCTTCGTACACCCTTCCTAATGTAAATAAAATCGTGTAATCATACCCATAAATCAAGATAAAAATGCGTCTCAGTTTTGAAGGGATTAATGGAAGTCTCTGATATATATTTCACCTATTAATTCTGCTGATTGTAACGCCGGTAATCTGTTGCAGTCTGTCATTTAACGCGTGGGAGAGAGGACTAAATGAATTATTGCTAAAACCTGCATTTTGTATTTAGAGTTTTTGTATGGCACGCGCTACAACTGGTGCATAAATATTAGGATAGCTTTTAACGTGAGTAGAAATGGCTTTGCGTGTAGTTATGTTGTAGTAAATTGTGTTAGAGAGAGAGAGAGAGAGAGAGAGAGAGAGAGAGTGTGTGTGTGTGCAGTAAAAGGGGGCAAGAAAAATGTACGTTGCTCGTCTATGGTATAAATAAAAAAAAAGAGAGAAAAAAAAAGCTTAGAAATAAAAAAAAGAATACCTTGGTAACAAAAAAGATGAAAAATAAACAAATAAAACAAAAGACTAAAAAAAAAGAAACAAAAGGAAAAGAAAAATGGAAAGAGAGAAAGAAAGAAAGAATGACATGAACACACACACACACACACACACACACACACACACACACACACACACACACACACACACACACACACACACACACACACACACACACACACACACACACACACAGACATTTTGACAATTATTGAGGGAAATGTCTGGCTGTGACGTTTATAATCTTTTTTCACCTTTTCTTGTAATGTCAGGGAGAGAGAGAGAGAGAGAGAGAGAGAGAGAGAGAGAGAGAGAGAGAGAGAGAGAGAGAGAGAGAGAAAGGAAAGGAAAAATATAGTAAAGCCGTGATTTAAGAAGAAAGAATACGATATGAATATAGACGGACAAAAATAGAAAGAAAATATGAAAAAGAGAAGAGAAGAGAACAAATAATAATAAAAGAAAAATAATAAAGAAAATTAGGGAACACAAATAACACACAGTAAAATGTATGAATAAGAGAAAACAAAAGAAAAAAATAAATGGAAAATGGCAACGGAATTAAAGAAAAAAATAAAAGGACAGGGAAGGAGAAAAAGAAAGAAAGAAAGAAAGAAAGAATGAAAGAAAAAAGTGGAAGAAACTGAGGGACATGATGGAGGTGAGAAATGACGAGAGAGAGAGAGAGAGAGAGAGAGAGAGAGAGAGAGAGAGAGAGAGAGAGAGAGAGAGAGAGAGAGAGAGGTGTGGGAGTGAAGGGTAGGCGAGTGGGAGTTATAGGGAGAAGGAAATGACGTAATAAGAATAGAGGTGGTCTGAGTTATGGAGAGAGAGAGAGAGAGAGAGAGAGAGAGAGAGAGAGAGAGAGAGAGAGAGAGAGAGAGAGAGAGAGAATGCTGTAGGGGAGTGCTGGGGGAGGCGTGGGTTGCCAGGGGGCCATAAAAGTGGTTGGTGTGTTTGGTCTGTCGTTTTTACACGCCTTGTCTTTTTCATCTTTATTCCTTTATATTTCCTTCTAGTCTTATTTTTTTCTCTCTCCCTTGGTCTATTTTTTTTAGTTTTGTATTTTTTAGGTCTATTTTTTATTTTATGTATTTTTTTAGGTCTATTTTTTTTAGTTTTGTATTTTTTAGGTCTTTTTATTTAGTCTATTTTTTTTTAGTTTTGTATTTTAGGTTTATTTAGTTTTTTTAGGCCTATTTTTTTCATTTGTATTATTTGTGTATTTTATTTATTTATTTATTTTTTCATATGTTTTGTCTTTCCTCGTACAAAATGCTGTTGTTCTCTTTTTTATTTGTTTTATGTGTTTTATTAAGTGTTGTGGCTAGCTTATATGTTACTGTGTGTGTGTGTGTGTGTGTGTGTGTGAGTTGCATCGCTTATTTCTTATTTATTATAATATGAAGATTGTCTCATTGTTGTTCTTAATAATTATTCTTAGTAAAGGTGTTCGCTGCGAGGAGAGAATGTTCTGAGATGTCATCATGCGAAATGTGTCTGATAAATGTGTGTGTGTGTGTGTGTGTGTGTGTGTGTGTGTGTGTGTGTGTGTGTGTGTGTGTGTGTGTGTGTGTGTGTGTGCGCAGTTTTCATAATAATTTCTTTTTCCTTGAATCTATTTAATCTCTTGCTTCAGATTTACGTATGAAATGATGTGAAATTATATAAACGCTTTCATCACTAACCCTTTTTAAAATGATTTACACGATGCATTATTATTTTTTGTAATTTTTGTTCTGACCATTGTTCCCTTTTCGTATATATCTTTTAGTGCTAATCTCAAGTTGTGTAACACTTTCTTCTCGCCGATCCCCTTCCAGATCCCCTTCCATCAATCTTTGTTATGTATGGATGATTTGATTTCTTGGTTTCACTGAATTTTTCTCCTCACTCTTCTCTCCCTCTCTTCACACGCAACCATGTCTTCTCCTCCCCTCACCACTCGCCAGTCATGTCTCGTTCATCTCATTCCTCTAACCTACTTATTCATTTTTCTGTTATTTTGCATCTTGTTCTTCTTTTCACCCTTGCCTTCTGCTCCTCTCATTAGGATTATCTCCATTTCATTTTATTTATTTTTTTTTTATCTCTTCCCTTCCTTCCAATTTCTTTTTCTTGCTTTAGCTCAGAGATGCTCAAACTTATCTTGTCCTTAGTCCATATGTGTTTTTACTTTAATTGTAGCTCCTTCTTTTTTCCCTGTTCGGCTTTAGTAATTTCAGAACCCTTACCTTCCCTTACGTTTTGATTTGATAGAACATGGGACACTTTATTTCTCCCCTGGCTTTATATAACTCTAAACTTCATTCCCTTCCCTGGCTTTATATGACTTGCAACTTAATTCCTTCTGTCACGCTTAGTTTTTTTTTTCTTATGTAACTTAACAACTCCACTCCCTCCTCTGTCTTTATGTAACTTCAAACTCGTTCCCTCTCTCCTGACGTCTTTCCTTCCCTCCTCTCTCGTTTTATATAATTCAGAACTCCCTTCCTTTACTGTTTCCTCAGTCTTCTTCTTTCCTGCCCACTCATCATCACCTGCCGCGCCCCTGTCATCAGAGCCACGCCTCCTCCTCCTCCTCCTCCTCCTCCTCCTCGGGAAAGCTTGGTTTGACAGCTCCACGTTCAATGCTTTAGGTTACATCTATTATTTTTTACTGTTGAATTGTGCTGTGCTGTGCAATTAACATTTTAAACTTAGGTATTGTGGTTTAATTTTTTGTTTATGGCATATAGTTTGTGATTCATGTTCGTGGTTAGTGGGTTGTAGTGTGTGTGTGTGTGTGTGTGTGTGTGTGTGTGTGTGTGTGTGTGTGTGTGTGTGTGTGTGTGTGTGTGTGTGTGTGTGTGTGTGTGTGTGTGTGTGATGTAAGAAACTGGGTAAGGTTAGGTAACAAAAATGCGTAAAAAAAGGTCATTTGAGAATCCCAGTTTGTACAAGAAAGTAAAAAAAAAGTTATCTAAAATTGGAGGATAAGTTTTGAAATGTGATCTGTTAATCTTTGTTTATATTTTCTTGGTTTTTTTTTTGTATGTAAAGGAGGAAGAAGTTGTTTTGTTGTCGTTGTTTGTGTCGTTATGAAGGCTTCCTCGCATCGCCGTTGTCTTGGTTGTCGTAGTGGTGGTGGCTGTTGTGGTGGTGGTGGTGGTGGTGATGATGGTGATGTACTGGGGGTGGTGATGTCAGGAAGATTGTAAATAGCACTTATAGTAGTAGTAGTAGTCGTAGTAGTAGTAGTGGTAGTGGTGATATCCGTGGTGAATGGCTGACAGACTTAAGTGCTGACCGTGTTACAAAAATGATGACAGTGAATGAACGTGGTGGTGATGAATAGTGGTGGTGGCAGTAATGGTGATGCTCGTAACAGTGATAACATGCTACTTGGTGGTGATGACTGTAACACCGGTAATGAGGAGGCATGGCTGTGGTGTGAGTGAAATGAGTGGTAAGTAATGGTGCTGGTGATGACAAGCTTTGGTGATGGTGGTTTTGGTGGTGGTGGTGGTAGTGGTGGTTGGCGGGGGTAAGGAAGTGCTGTACAAAGGTCAAGAAGTCGAGACACTCACTTCTGGGCGCGTCCAAGCAGGTGGTCAAGGAGGTCAGCGGTGTAGTCGACCTCGGCTTGCTGCAGTCCGTCCGGCTCTCGACCTGCGGGGAGAATTGTGGTGAGTGGTGGTGAGAGGTGGTGAGAGGAGGGGAAGTTTCGTTGGATAGTATTATGTGGTGTTGTAGTGGTGTTGAGTGATGATAGTCTGTGTTATGTATGGTGGTGAGTGGTGGTGGATATGTGGTGTTGTAGTGGTGTTGAGTGGTGATGTCCTGTGTTGTGAGTGGTAGTGAGTGGTGGTGAGAGGAAGGGAAGTTTTGTTGGGTAGTGATATGTGGTGTTGTAGTGGTGTTGAGTGATGAGTGTGTTGTGAGTGGTGGAGAGTGTTGACCTTGTTTTGCAGTGGTGTTGATTTGATTTTATGTAAGAAAGGAACACCAAACATGAGCAACAAAAACAATGAAATAAAAAGGCCCATTTTGATACCACGCCCCGAGAAGAGTCTGGAAAATTACCCAAAAGAATGAAATAAATGTCTTAAAACCTCCTTTTTAAATGAGTTCAGATCATACGTAAATGGAGATACAAAAGCAGGCAGGAAGTGAGTGGTGAGTGAATGGTGTTTCTCCTGTTAATGATAGAGAGTGGATGTTTCTCCTCTTGATAAAATAAAAATCATCTTAATTAACCTGTCACAAAAACCGTAAAAAAAAAAAAACATCCTTTAAAACTCGTGTGTCTGAAATTCGAGATGGAAAATAGTGGCGATCAGGTCACAGGTAGATGGAAATACAGAAGCAGGTAGGGAGTGAGTAATGAGTGAGAGGTATTCCTTCTTTTATTAATGTAGGAATTTTGTTAATCTGTCACTGAAACCGTGGAAACATCCTTTAAAACCCGCGTACCTGGAACTCGAAGCTTTGTTAAGTAGTGGAGGTCCAGTGTAGAAGTGTTTCAGAATATGGACGTTAAAAGCAGCTCAGGCAATGACACCAGCATGAGAAACTAGTCCAAAATTCTCTCTCTGCCATATATTTCCTGACATACATCCTCAGGCGTCTAAGGAATATATTTCTAAACTTTTCGTCGTCGTCTCACTCTCTTACATTTAACACGCGGCAATGGAGGTTAACAAGATTTCCAAGGTTATTTTCAAGGTTCTAGTGATCATTTAACACCAGTTCTACATCACTAGAAAGAGCAACCCCGCATAAACACGACATGTCTCCTCTTTGTCCTTTGCGCATTGTCGTGGTAAGAGAACAAAACATTTCAGAATAGAAGACGAAGAGGTACAAGTTTAGATGCAAGTTACCCACCGCACCTTCCTCGCCTCGCCTCGCCTCGCCTCGGGATACGCTCGAAAGGCTGTTTATCCGTTCCTTGCCGTAAAATATATTGCAACGATTCACAGCGGGAAGGGGAAGGCATGGAAGGAAAGGTTTTAGTGTTGCCTTTTCTTGTTTTATTTCGCTATTTGAGTCCAGGAAGTCGATCTTGGACTAAACTCTGCGTGGCTGTTGAAGAGGTGATGTAAGAGGCTGATGTTGATAATGGTAGTAATAACAGTGTTGGTGACAGTGATAGGAATGGTAAAACAGGGTTAGGATAAAAAACATCGCTGTCATCTGATTGAAAGAATACCCTCCCAGGCTCCCCCCACACACACAATTGCCCAGGGAAGTTGATACATTAACAAAATTATTACATTGTTGAAAAATACGGAATGGGGATGACAATAATCGAGGGTTTACCATTACAATAAGCCGGGGCGTGCAGCAGCGGCGGCGGCAAGAGGGGCGGGGACTCACAAACGGCTTACTAGTGTGTGTTTCGTAATGCCCGGGACGCTGCCCTACCTAGACCTCTTTGTTTATTGTTATTTGTTTCAATTTTTTCATCTGCTACCATGATAGGGTTGTCTCCTCATTAATATACTGCACGTGTGGAAAATTATGGGTCTCTCTCTCTCTCTCTCTCTCTCTCTCTCTCTCTCTCTCTCTCTCTCTCTCTCTCTCTCTCTCTCTCTCTCTCTCTCTCTCTCTCTCTCTCTCTCTCTCTCTCTCTCTCTCCCCGCTTTCATCCCCAGTGAGTCCATCCACTTCCTTGGCAAGCGTTCCCTTCTCTTCATCCTTCTCCTTTACTCCCTTTCTTCTCTCCCACCATCTTCTCTTCTCCCGCCATCTCCCTCTCCACCTCCTCCACAACAACACCATTGGCACACTGGTAAAAGGATAACGGTGAACCAATCTTCCTTCATTCTATCCTCCATCTTCCTTCGTTTACTCTCCTTCCTGCCAACTCTCTTTGTATTCCCGTTTTCCCTCTCCATTAGCATCGCGCCTGTCTTCCTCTCCCGCAGGGCATTGTTGTACTGATACGCGTGGAAATACGTTATTCAGTTGTACGTGTAAGGTCTGTGTG
Source organism: Portunus trituberculatus (assembly GCF_017591435.1). Lineage (NCBI taxonomy): Eukaryota > Metazoa > Arthropoda > Malacostraca > Decapoda > Portunidae > Portunus > Portunus trituberculatus. The sequence continues at coordinate 27,609,511 of NC_059302.1, forward strand.
TATTTGTTGGTGGATAAACGTGTAGTAATGTACCGCTTTTGTCTTTCTCTTGCCTTATCTTACCTTAAGTCCTCTACTCTGCTGGTTGTGTGTGAGTCTCTATCAGTAACCCTCGGCCACTGACTTCCTCCCGTTATGTGTTATGTCTACTCCCAAGCTATCTTAAGTTCTCTAATCCACCGACAGTATTGCAAGGCTCTCATGATTGATTCGCAGAAGATGCAGGGAAAAGAAACGAAACTGATATCTGGTCATGGCTATATTTAACTGGCTATGAGAGAGAGAGAGAGAGAGAGAGAGAGAGAGAGAGAGAGAGAGAGAGAGAGAGAGAGAGATTATGTATGCATGTCCATAGACTTAATTATCTTTTGCAACACACAAGCGCTAATTACCCATTGTCGAAGAGAGAGAGAGAGAGAGAGAGAGAGAGAGAGAGAGAGAGAGAGAGAGAGAGACTTGGTGTGGTGGTGAGGAGGAAGGCGAGTGAAAATGTAATAAGATATTGGAGTAAAAGGGGAAGGAAGGGAGGAAGGAAGGAAGGTTGTGGCTGGAGAAAGACAAAGAGAATAAGGAGGAAGAAACAACAAAGGAGAGAGAGAGAGAGAGAGAGAGAGAGAGAGAGAGAGAGAGAGAGAGAGAGAGAGAGAAAGAGAGAGAAGGTGAACGTAGGAAAAAGAGAAGGAAGTGTAGTAGTTAATACAGAGAAATGAAGGATTGAAACAGATTTCGAGAGGGAAATAGGAGGATTAAAAAACGAACAAACATGAAGGTGAAAAAGGAAGTACGAGATTTGCGGTAATGGAAAGGAAAGAAAAGAAATGAAGAAAGAATACGGACATTAAAAAGGGAAAAGAAGAAAGAAGGAACAAAAAGGAGGAATGAACAAATTAGAATAAAGAAAGACATAAAGAAAGTAGATTATCACATTATTCAAAAGGAAGGAAGCATGAAAAGGAGAGAAGAAAGAAAGAAAAAATGAGTTACTGTAATGTTTCCCACACGCCTTCTGCACCTGAGAGAGAGAGAGAGAGAGAGAGAGAGAGAGAGAGAGAGAGAGAGAGAGAGAGAGAGTAACAGGTGTCTCATGGCCATTAGTTTCATGCCTGGCTCTCACCTGTCACCTGGTGGGAGGAAATGCACCTGGTTCGCCTCGCCAGGTGTGCACAAGTAATTGACTCACCTGGAAACATTCTCTAGCGTCCAGAGAGTCACAGATGTAGCAAAGAGGGGAGAATTTAAGCTCTTTCAGTGGCAAGTTTGATTTTCAGTATTTTTGAGGTTTTGCCAAGAAGGGTGATGCATTTCGTAATCTTCGTGTTTCAGAATTGTATAAACGTCAACTTCAGAGAGTTTGGGATGCATTTTTTTTTTATTTATACCATGTGGTTTTTCACGGGAATTTATGGACTAAAGGGGATACTTTTTGGGGTACCTTCTATAGCAAAGCCCACCCGCTAGGAAACCGTTGCCCTGAGTGAGGAAGCCCAACCTACACTCGGACCGTGGACAGGATTCGAACCCGTGCGCTTGGAGACCCCTCGGACCCCAAAGCACGCATGGTTCCACTGTACCACGGCGGCCCCATTTCTTGTGAATTTAACTTGACTGTTGGTAAAGTAAGTTGGTTAGCTTTAATCTATTAGGGATGCGTCTTATCTCTGCTATTTGTTAACCTTTTTAGTGCCATGATGAGTTTCCATATTTATTTTGCTTACTATTTAGTGATTTTAAACAGCTTCAGAAACTTATGTGGAGATTAAAATAGTGAAGACCCTGACCATTAACCTCCTGATCTCCATAAAATCGTCTAATCATACCTAAACTCAGGATAAAAATGCGTCCCTGTACTGAAGGGGTTAAACAGGGTGTAGTGGGAGGCATTAGGAAATCGAAGGTTGTTTTAATGAACATACCATAACAAAGATTTTATAGATTCGATGTAGGTAGAATAAGAAAAGAAGAAACATTAATGAGAACTTAATCTTTTGTGGCCTTTGAAAAGTAGTGGTCGTGACTTTGTCATATTGGAGAACTGTATTTAAGTGTTGCAGTTTTTACATGACGTTTTTCTTTTCAGTGAATGGGCCGCTGAGTAATATTGGCTCGTGTGTGTGTGTGTGTGTGTGTGTGTGTGTGTGTGTGTGTGTGTGTGTGTGTGTGTGTGTGTGTGTGTGTGTGTGTCTGTGTGTCTGTGTGTGAAACTTGAAGCTTTACTCCCACCATCATCACTTCCATTGGAGTTGTTGTTGTTGTTGTGTGTGTGTGTGTGTGTGTGTGTGTGTGTGTGTGTGTGTGTGTGTGTGTGTGTGTGTGTGTGTGTGTGTGTGTGTGTGTGTGTGTGTGTGAACCAGAACTTATTAGTGTGTGTGTTCTCTTCGTGACGCGGAATATTAAAGTGCATTCTGCTGTGTTATACTTCTATCAATAAAAACAAAGACTGGAAAGGTCAGAGTGTGTTTTTTCCGGCTATTTGAAATACAAGTTCATATATCTCTGTTTTTTTTCAGATATTTGAAAAACAACATCTCTCTCTCTCTCTCTCTCTCTCTCTCTCTCTCTCTCTCTCTCTCTCTCTCTCTCTCTCTCTCTCTCTCTCTCTCTCTCTCTCTCTCTCTCTCTCTCTCTCTCTCGGACAAAACAAAAAATCAGCCTTCTACTCCACCCCTGTCTGCGTGGGGCGGGAGTCCAGGCCGGGGTGGACACTGGAACAAATTAACATAAAATTACCATATTATATTACCTGCCCCAGTAGAGGGAGGGAGGCTGGCGACAGGTGGAGTGTGAGGGCGGCAGGAGGGAGAGGCGGCCCTGACATAACGCCCTCTATATCCCTGAGTGGTGCTGGACTCTGGGATCTTTTGGATTTATTCGTACTCGTATATTCATTCTCGTTATGTTATGGCTGAGTAAAAATTTCATTGCAGGTTCGTGTCATTGTTCTACGAGGGTTGTGTTGTTCGAGGGTCGCTGATTGTTTCCGTGTTTGATTATTCGCTGCTCTGGGGAATGAATAGGGAGTGTGGAATGATGTATGGGAAGTTACATGGCTTGCTTCTTCCTGTGTATTCTCCATTGTACTGTTTTTTTTTTTGTTATTTTCTTTATTATTTTTATCCAGGTGATGTTATGTGCAATGCATGGTTTGTTTCCTGCCTATTGTTAACCTATTTGCACGAGTGGATGGAAGTATAAAGGGGAAATGGGAGTGATTAAAGTAAAGGTTGATTGCTGGGTTTGGTAAAGCGAATTTACTACGTGGATGGAAGGAAAGCAGTTTCAGATTCATTGAGTGGATTATCTTGTGTTCTGCTGTGTATACGAGTCACTGAACCCAAAAGGAGTTAAATGAGAGAAAATAGATATGTTGAGTGCTACAAAATAAAAGAAATAGACGAAGGATTAACGGTAATAGTTTGTGTGTATTAACCTGATCGGATGAAAGAGTAAGGAGGACAAAAAGAAAAGCTAGGAGGGCAAAGGCAGTGAAGGGAGAAAGTGATGCAAAAATTATGGGAGAAAGATTGCAGTTCATTGTGTAGTTTGAGTTTCCCGTATATCTATACAGAAATGCAAATTTAACCCTTTCAGTTCCGTGACGCGTTTCATATTCATTACGATTTCTATTTAGTGATTTTATACAGCTTCAGAAACTTATGTAGGGGATTAAGATAGTAAAGACTGGCCATTAATCTTCTGACCTCCATGGACTCTTCTTAATGTCAATAAAATGGTCTAATGGTACACAAAACTCAAGGTAAAAATGCGTCCCAGTATTGAAGGGGTTAAAGGAAATAGGTGGAAGAAATGGACCTAATTAATTGACACTATCCTATCCAGTCTGGAAAATAAATTGATGAGTGAATCAGACATTACACCTCAAATAATCCGATTTCATACCCGCTGCTCCAAAAATGTTGTACACGCGGCAAAACACTTTGTGATTTTATTTTTCTATCCGAGAAAACAGGATGACTTTTTGAAATATTTGTATAAATTGTAGAGTAGTGGAAAAAAAAGCTCTTTATACATACCTGGAATTATTTAGTATTTAGCGCGCACAAACACACACACACACACACACACACACACACACACACACACACACACACACACACACACACACACACACACACACACACACACACACACACACACACACACACACACACACACACACACACACACACACACACACAAAGGGAGAGAGAGAAAGACAAAATGATGAAAGTAATAGACGTTGGTAGAATAAAGGAAAAGAATGAACTGAATTATAAACAGGTAAATGAAGTACTTTGCATTTGAGAACATTTAATTCAACACACACACACACACACACACACACACACACACACACACACACACACACACACACACACACACACACACACACACACACACACATACATAAAGAACACTGTTATAGAAAGACATATACAGAGACCAGAAAAACTTAACCTACCTTCCCTTACTCCCTTTGCCCTTTCCTGCTACTCCTTCCCTTCGTCCTCCTTCCCTAAAGTGATCCTCGTGGTCGTAATATCCCCTTGCCTTGTGTTTACGTGCGCACGCCAACTAGTAGATCTCTCCTTTATTCCTGTCGTGTAATATTTCACTGTTATTTGTATAAGCCTAAGGATTTATGGACAATTACGGTAGCGGACGTGTTGGGTTTGTTGAGCGGATGCTGGTGAGACGAAGGCAGGTGAGGGAGGGTTGTGAGGGAAGGCTGCGTCAGGGTGGGGGATTTTAAGGTGTGTGAGTGGATGCTTGGCGAGGCTGTGTTGTTGATATTAGTGTTCTCTTGCTCTTTAGATTTGCTTTTACGGCTTTATTTTGTAAGGTTTTGTTGCCTTTTTCCCTATTTTGGTTTTGCTGTTGTATTTTCTCTTCATTTTCTTCTTTCCTCTTCCTTCTTTTCTTTTTTTTTCTTCTTCTTTTTCCTCCTCCTCCTCCTCCTCCTCCTCCTCCTCCTCCTCCTCCTCCTCCTCCTCCTCCTCTTTTTTCGTCTCCTGTTCGTCCACCTCCTCCTTCTTCTTGCTAGGTTTTATTCAGTGGGATGAAGCTCATAAAGTAATGGGAAGCTGATTCATCTCTCACTTCAAGTTAATCTCACCGCGACTCTTTCCACATTAAAATATTACTTTCTTTTTCCAGGTCACTGTCCCGGAAAGGAGGAAACATTTATTAAAGTAGGAAACGGAGCGCACTCTTACTTGGTTTTATACATGCATGCATACACACACACACACACACACACACACACACACACACACACACACACACACACACACACACACACACACACACACACACACACACACACACACACACACACACACACACACACACACACACACACACTGGTGAGCGTTATCTTCGTCTATTTGGCTGATTAATTAAGGTTTTTC
>NC_059302.1:27622418-27639918 GCF_017591435.1 Portunus trituberculatus
TGTGTGTGTGTGTGTGTGTGTGTGTGTTTCAATCTATCTCCGATTATTTATTTTCATTCTGTTTGTTTTACTGTTATTTTTATGGCAATGCTATTCATCTTGTTTTTTTATTTATTTTTTAATGTAGGATGGGAAAGCTGGCCAAGAGGAACAGAAAACGGAAAAAAACCCTCTTAGTTCCCAGTCCTCTTGTAGGTTCGAGAGAGTTGGACACCCCAAAAAAAAAAAAAAGGAATAAATATCTTGATTGTTATTGTCATTAACTTTGAGGGTAATTATGTGTGGAAAATGCTGCGAGTTTAGAAGGAGCCGTTAATGAGCTTTCTTTGGGTAGAAAAGGAGGAGGGGGACGAGGAGGAAGAGGGAGAGCTTTTCACAAACACTCATCTTAACATTGAATTATATGGTTCTCTGCTCTCTCATCTTCATTTGTCATTTTTAAATCTTGAATGTTTTCTTTATATTGGTATCATAACTGTCTCTATTTTTTGTCTCTCTTTATAAATTTAGTATGTTATCTATAATACCCTCTTTAAATATTTACCTTATCTCTACCACCTACTTCAGTTATCATTATTACATGTCTTTGCTTATTGATATCTATCTTCTGAGCCACATCTGGTCACGTCTCCTCACCCCATCGGCTCAAGTCACGTCCGCGCCTTTCCTTTCTGGTTCGCTGTGTCTCAGCCGCCTCTCCACCTGCCCTGGAGAGCCACACTTCAAAGCCCACGCCACATTCCATTACGACCCACTGCTGAAACCCCTCTCTCTCTCTCTCTCTCTCTCTCTCTCTCTCTCTCTCTCTCTCTCTCTCTCTCTCTCTCTCTCTCTCTCTCTCTCTCTCTCTCTCTCTCTCTCTCTCTCTCTCTCTGAATTGCAGTTCATTCCTCTTCATCCTTTATCCTTTATCTCCATATATCTTCCCTTTCCTCCTCCTCCTCCTCCTCCTCCTCCTCCTCCTCCTCCTCTTCCGAATACTCGCTTCTCTTTCTCTTCCTTTCCTTTCCTTCTCTCCTCCTTTTCGTTTCCTCTTTCTCCTTGCGTTCCCTCTCTTTATATCCTACCATATTTCTTTCTTCCCTTAAAATCCTCCCAGCTTGTCTTGGTCACTTTCGCTGCTCTTGTCTTTTCTTTCTCTTTTAATCTCTTACTTTTTTTTTCTCTCTCCTTATGTTCCTACCTACCTATCTACTCCATCTACCTACCTACCAATCTTCTCTACCCACCTGTACCCTTTTCTACTAACACCATTTAAAAGACTGGGAAGGAAAACACAGTGACATAATATACACACATTTCACCTCCGAGAATAAAGAAAACGGCATCTACTATTATAACAAGACAATGCTTTCTTTTTACTCTCTCTCTCTCTCTCTCTCTCGCTCTCGCTCTCGCTCCTCTGGTAGTGTGTTATGTTTTTTTTTTTTTTTTTTATTGCGTCATTTATGCTCTATTGTTTTCCAAGGGCTCACAAGTGTATTGTTTTGTTGCTGTTATCTGTGGAGTGTTTTTAGTGGTTGGTGTGTGTGTGTGTGTGTGTGTGTGTGTGTGTGTGTGTGTGTGTGTGTGTGTGTGTGTGTTTGTGTGTATTGCTTGTATTGTTCTGTTCTCTTCTTTTTCCTCTTTTTCTATAGTTGTTTTATGTTTACTGTGTGAAGGAACTTTTTTATTAATAAGTGAACAAGTTTAATCAAGTGTGTGTGTGTGTGTGTGAGAGAGAGAGAGAGAGAGAGAGAGAGAGAGAGAGAGAGATGCATTATGTGTACATGTAACCCTAATGCACTTCCCTCTTCTATTGTCTTCATTTTCATTGCATAATTTTCTCTCTCTCTCTCTCTCTCTCTCTCTCTCTCTCTCTCTCTCTCTCTCTCTCATTTTGTTTTAGTGTTATTTCTTTCACTCATTTCAGTTCATTCCTTCGTTCTGTCTTTTACCATTTCGTTTTTATGTGTAGTTTTATTGTGTTTTTATCTCTTTAACGTCTTTTATCGCTTTTGTTTCTGAGTCTCCTTGTGTGGAAAGCTCCATTGTTGTTTGGTTCCATTTCTCTTCAATGCTTTTATGTTTACCGGAAGTTGGAGTGTCTAAAATTTCTCTCCTTGTTTACGTTTTTCCATTTCATTTATTTTTCTTATCTTTATCTAATCATACTTATCGGGTATCTTAATCTATATTGGTAGGAGACTGATATTTCTTCATTTCTTCTTTTGTTTTCTTGTTTTCTTACTTTTTCTAACTTTCTTCTCTCCTTACCCTCCTTTCTTGGAGTGGCAGGTCATAGTTTAAGTTATTTATTACCGCAGCTTCGTATACCACACGTCCACAACACACACAAGCTGCTGCAGATCGGAGGTGAAATGAAACTCGAGATAATGAACCAAGAATGAATTTGCTATCGTTTCAAGACATATCTCATTCTCTTGGCTAACTTTCTCGGAACTATTCGGGCGCTGACATGTAAGTGGGCTATTTTGTTCAGTAGTTCTTGTTGCCCTTGGCCAGATTCTCCTTCCTACGTATAAAAGTCTCTGTATGAACCAATTTCTTGCAATTATCTCGTCTATGTGTTTTTGTAATCTTCTTTAACCTTTTCAGTATCATGACGCGTTATCATATTTATTTTGCTAACCATTTGGTGATTCTGTTCAGCTTCTCTCTCTCTCTCTCTCTCTCTCTCTCTGTCGTTCATCCTCTTTATTTGACGTTTATTTTTAGTTTCCTCGTCTCCTATTCCTTCCAAAACAAAAATAAAAGAAAGCCCGAAATTGGTCTGTCTTCTGATTGTATTTCTGTCTCTTTGTTCTTCATTGTTTTAAGTTTATTTCTTATTCTGTTTCGCTCACTGTGTATCCTCTCGCTCGCCTGCTCTGTTTAATTTTTGCCTTGTGTTTTACGATTCTTATTCTCTTTCCTCCCTCAGGCATAGTATTTCCTTCCTCCTCCTCCTCCTCCTTCCTCCTCCTCCTCCTCCTCCTCCTCCTCCTCCTCCTCCTCCTCCTCCTCCTCCTCCTCCTCCTCCTCCTCCTCCTCCTCCACGGAAAGTTTAAGAGACTGCTCGTGTTGAATTGAGTCTCTTTAATAGCCTATGGGCCTCTCCAGTTTTCTTTAAGATTCTCTCTCTCTCTCTCTCTCTCTCTCTCTCTCTCTCTCTCTCTCTCTCTCTCTCTCTCTCTCTCTCTCTCTCTCTCTCTCTCTCTCTCTCTCTCTCTCTGGTAGTGTTGTCCTTCACCCTTTGCTCTTTCACCATCTCTTTCATCCCACTTTACTGTTCTACTCCTACTCTTCCCTGACCTTTGACGCTTTACAAGGAGGAGGAGGAGGAGGAGGAGGAGGAGGAGGAGGAGGAGGAGGAGGAGGAGGAGGAGGAGGAGGAGGGGAAGAAATGGAAGGAGAGAGGGAAGGTAAACAGTTGAAGCAGGATAATGGAAAATGAAAAGTGCATGTGTGTGTGTGTGTGTGTGTGTGTGTGTGTGTGTGTGTGTGTGTGTGTGTGTGTGTGTGTGTGTGTGTTTTCGCTTCCCCCACGTATTTCTTGTTCTTTTAATGGTGATCTGGAGTGAAATTTCTGCTTTAATCGACCTGTTGTATCTGAAGGAGTAAATGTTCTGTAGCAGGAAAGCGATTGTTTTTTTTAAGGTCACGCTCTCGTTTGTTCTCTCTCTTACGTCAGTGTAGGTTTGTGTAAGTCATAATGTAATCAGTGTTTTCATAGTGCTCGTCTATATTCACTTTTTTAGTTTCTGTTTGTTTTCAGTTTGTATCAGATTTCTTCGTTCTCTCTCTCTCTCATCTCTTCTCTGTATTTGCGTAGATTTTTTTTTTTTCTTTGATTTTCTCTTTACATTTTTTCTCTTCATCGGTTTTGTCTCTTTCAGTTATTCTTTTATTTTCTGTTCCTTTTTTTGTCATGCCTACTTGTCTTTCTTTATTTCCTCGTTATTATATTTTTGATTAGATTTGTCTTCTTTATTCATCTACATTTTCTTTTCTTTTAGTTTTTGTATATTTTTCTTCTTGTTCTTTCTCCTCCCTTGTCCTTTACCCTTTACGTTTTATTCACTTCTCGTCTTCTATTTTCTCGTTTTACTTCTCCGTCTGCGTTGAACTTTTTTTTTTCCACGATTTTGTCACTGTTCTATGTGTCTCCCCCTTCGTTTCTCTATCTCTTGTTCTGTGCTTTCTTTCTGCTCTTCAACTCCTAACCTTCCACTATTCTCCTTTCGTATTTTCAGCCTCCCTTCCCTTGCTCTTTCTATCTTGCATCTTTATCTTTTCGTCTTTTTTATTCTTTTCGGTTTCCTTCTCTCCTCAGTTCTCTTTCCCATCCTTTGGTAGTAAAATATAAGCAAAAGCTCTTACCTTCCTCTTCTCTCCTCTCCTCTCCTCTCCTCTCCTATTTTCCCCATGTACAAGCTTCACCTGTCTTTTCATTCTCCTCTTACTCCGTCCTGAAGCTTCACCCCTTTTTATTCCCTCCCCGTTCTACTTTCCTTACAAGCACATTTCTTTTTCTTTTCCTCTCTTTTTGTACCTTTGTTCCCCATGAAGTGCCTGGCTGAATCTTTTTAACTTTTTCAATTTTTTTTTTCTTTTGTTTGTATTTTGCGTTATCCTTTTTCTTTTCCTCCTTCACTGATTGTGTGATGCTCCTCGTTTTTCTCACCCACGTAATGTCAAGTGATATATCTTCCTTCATCATCCCATCGGCCGTATCCTTTCTTTTATGATGGCCTCCTTCCCTCTCTCCCTGTCCCTCTCACTCCTCCCTTCCTATCTATCTATTACTTCTATCTCTTCCATCTCTTCCTCTTTTCTCACCATCCAAACTGTCACCCCTTCTCACTATTCTTCCCAAACTTATTCTCTCTTGCACATTATTTCTATCCACTATCTATCTCTCCCATTTCCTCTTCTCCCACCATCTAAATTATCTTCTATCTCTCTCTCCTCCCTCCTCACCATCCAAACTGTCGCTCGTCCTCGCTTTCCATTCCAGACTTATTCCTTCCGCATTCCTACCGTTCCTGCACTTTTTTTTTTATGTAATTTCACATCCCTGTCCGCACTACCTCGCCTCTCCCCCTCTCGTCCTTCTGCCTGTCAACGTCCTGTGTCCCTGGTGGTCTAATATGCTTCCTGTATCGCCGCTCCGCTACTCCCAAGGTTATGTTTTCAGGATTTGTAATGTCACTGCTTGTCATTCTGCCTTGACTGTATGATAATGTATACAAGGAAGAAGACGAGGTGTTAAAAGGAAAGACAGAGGATAATGGAGCTGAAGGTAAAAAGTAAGCACAAGGAAGAGGGTGTGAAGTAGAGAAGTGTGAAAGGATATGAAGACAAAAGAACATATAGAGACAGGTGTGGAGACATGACAAAGGTTGCAGTATACTCGTGCTCTGGAAAATACACGGCGAGAAATTTCAAGGCTTCGTAGTGGAACTTGCAGTGTTATGAAGTGATTTTTATGTTAAACCTTAAGATCTTTACGTCGCATGAGTGTAGTGGGCGTCTGGAAGCTTTGCCGATATCCACGAGCCGCTTCGCCATTAAATATTACCCATCGTTAATAGTTCAGAAATATACATGAGCTGGTGCACCAATAAACCAGAATTAACGGGCCAGAAATCCGCCCGCAAACCGCAATGCAGTCTCAAAACTAGTCACAAAGCTTGCCCGCCTCGGTGCTCCCACTCATACACGTAACAGAGATGACAGGAACTCCACTCGGGCTGTTTCATTTCCTTGCCTTGAGCTTCTCTACATTTTATAGCGGAGGAAAAATGTGATCACGTAATATGAGTTGATTGCCCCGCGACTGCTGTGGTAGTGAGCTGGTGACACATATATGGCAGAGTGAAGAGTTACATGCTAGCGTTTATTTACAGTTATTGAAGGAAGGAAGGAAGGAAGGAGGAAGGGGACGGAGAATCTTGTGCTACATTGAAGAGAGGTATATAAAGAGGCAGAGAGGGCAAGGAATGTGCGAACCGCTACAAAGAGGGTAAAAGAAGACATACACACCGTAATCTATTTAGTTTGATCAGTTGGGAATGGAAAGACGAACGCGGGCTTGAACTGACAGTCTTAGGCAACACTGGATATAAGATAACCAAAAGAAAAGAAAAGAATATACAAGAATAGCAACTAGAATGAAAAAAGAATGAAATAGACGTAAAAAAGTTAGAAAGGTAACACGATAAAGTAGGAAGAAGTAAGATCAAACAATAAAGACGATATGTATAATCAATATTCTTGTCTAGACGTCTAAATATTTGAAGGAGAAACCAGGATATTTGCTCATTAATAAACGTGTGTGTGTGTGAGAGAGAGAGAGAGAGAGAGAGAGAGAGAGAGAGAGAGAGAGAGAGAGAGAGAGAGAGAGAGAGAGAGAGAGAGATGCCATGTTTTTTACAGCTTATAGTGAGATGTTTCTCCGCCTGTGAATGGGCTGCCTGTGTTCCCGAGGTGCCACACATGCCTCAAAGGGGCTCAGGGATTTGAGCAGACTTAGCGGGGCATCAGGAGACGTCCCGAGAGAGAGAGAGAGAGAGAGAGAGAGAGAGAGAGAGAGAGAGAGAGAGAGAGAGAGAGAGAGAGAGAGAGAGAGAGAGAGAGAGAGAGAGAGAGAGAGAGAGAGAGAGAGAGAGAGAGAGAGACGAATGTTCATATTTGAATTTATAGTTGCTTAGGAGAAACTGAAAGATGGATATATATATATATATATATATATATATATATATATATATATATATATATATATATATATATATATATATATATATATATAGACAAACAGACAGATAGACAGGTAGATAGATAGATAGACAGATAGATGTATAACCAGTAAGTTTGGGAGAGAGAGAGAGAGAGAGAGAGAGAGAGAGAGAGAGAGAGAGAGAGAGAGAGAGAGAGAGAGAGATTTCTTTAGTTTTTAAGTCTCTTTCTTGTCTTTGAAAATGTTATCACTGTATGTTCAGTATTTTGTTTTTTCTGTCAAAGAGTCTTAACTTTCTGGGTTTATCAAATTTTGTACTTTATTGCTTTTTATTACCTTTTTTTTATCCTTTAACTGTTTGTTTCTGTGTATTTAATTATATTTCCATTTATTTATTCTCTGATTATTCTTCTTATAAACCAATCAGTCTTTTAGTATCGATTCTTCTTATTTTTCTGCATCCTTTCGTGTTTTTTCTGTTTTACATTCTCTCTCTTACTTCTACTTTCTTGTCTTTTCCTTAGTTTGTTCATTTTGTTTGTTCTCTTCTCTACTTTTTGTTCCTTCGTCGGCACCACGTAAGGCTCAGAATCGCCCAACCCAAGGCCTCAAAGGAACCCCAGAGTAAACACATTGCTGTCCTCACCTTTGCTGCGTTTCTTTCTGCAATCCATCCCTTTCATCCTCCTTGTTGATGCGTGTAGGTCGCAATGCTTCAGATTCTCTTTATTTATCTATTCGTGTCTTCTTTCGTGACTATCTGGCATGTTCTATTTGTTCATCATATTTATCCTTCTATCAGTTTGCTTGAAGTTTACATTTTGCCTGTCCACCTCACCTTATGCTTTTTGATTCATCTGTTTCTTAAGTATTGATTTATCTATCCGATTGTCTATCCGTCTCTTTATCTCTCATTCATCTATCTTCCTACTCTGAACCTCCGTATCCATTAATGTATCACTCTTATAATTTGAACCTCTATATCCATTAATGTATCACTCTTATCATTGACCAAATTCATCGTTTAGACCAGAAGATGAAAGGGGACGAGAAGAGACCTTTCAGTTTACTACTTTACATCACAGTTGAGTTAGTGACGTAGCCTTCTTTTCTATTTTCGTTTTGCGTTTTAGTGCTCTTCATCAAGTCTAGGAAATGTTTATTTAAGTCTTCACCACTGTCCCCTAGACCTCAGCTAGCGAGGTGAGGCGAGGCGAGAGGAAGGAAGGGGAGGCTCTTAAGACTTTGTTTGGTCCGGGGGAATTTCCTTCTCCCTGCCAAACTCAAGATTTCTCTTCACGTGTCTCGGTATTTGTTCAAGTCACGAAATTCCTGAAGTGCTGTCCCATATGGCCTAAATCTCTCTCTCTCTCTCTCTCTCTCTCTCTCTCTCTCTCTCTCTCTCTCTCTCTCTCTCTCTCTCTCTCTCTCTCTCTCTCTCTCTCTCTCTCTCTCTCTCTCTCTCTCTCTCTCTCTCTCTCTCTCTCTCTCTCTCTCTCTCTCTTTCCGCTTAACTTATTTCATCGCACCTGTGAAAGACTACGGACTCTGCTCTTCATGGTTCACTGTCTCCTCTGTTTACTGGAGCACAATAGTAATTTTTCATATTTCTAGTGTTCATGAAAGTTCTCCGCTCTAAATACAATCACCATCCTCACTAATATTACAACAATGCTTCGCGATAGTAAGAATATAAATTAGCTGTTCTCATTGATTTCCTTATTTTTGTCTCTCCCATTCCCTTCCTCCTCTCAAAAGCTGAATTCTGTCATAAGAGAAATATATTTTGATGCTTTGACTTGATACCATTACTATCATAATTGGCTTGTAGAGTGATGTGTAAAGCTCATGGTAAATATTACATGTACATAACGTTGTCTGTTTCCTGGAGCTTGTTACCGGAGAGAACCGCGGAAAGGAAGAGTGAGCCTTATTCTATTTGCGGCCCATTTTATCCACTCAAAGTTTAGATACGATGGTAAGTAGGTCATTATCTACGCTCGTTACTGAGCACGTATCTTATTACCTATTCCTCTCCTTATTTGCCGGTTTGAATAAATTACATTTACTTAAACATATACACAAACTGATAGGAACGAAATAGAAAGAATGATAACGTGTGAATTTATACTGTGCATTGATCAACACATGGTTTATATAACACCAAATAAATGCATTAACACGCTCACCACCATAACAATGACGCGGCGCAGGGTGAGGGATGGCATCGTATATATGTATTTCACCCCGCGAATTATGTTTCCCGCTCATTGTAACGAATGGCTCGCGTAATAATGTCCAGCCATGATGTGTGCGAGGCGGGACAATGAAAAGTGGACGACCGTGTATTAATTTTGCGTAATTTGAGGGAGGTAACCACTCACCGCCGCAACGCTATGTCCTGGAAAGTCTGCAAGGGAAACGTTACCTGCTTTTAACGAGCCTGTGCCTGCGTTGTGTTCCCGTCAGGCAGGTCGTCACCCACATCTCATTGTTACCAGAACTCACCTGCAGGGAGAGAAAAGTTACCTCATTAGTCCTTGCCTTGAAAAAGTAATGTTAACGCAGAAGTTTGCACACACACACAGAGAGAGAGAGAGAGAGAGAGAGAGAGAGAGAGAGAGAGAGAGAGAGAGAGAGAGAGAGAGAAAGAGAGAGAGAGAGACAGAATAATATCAAGTTATAGTAGTAGTAGTAGTAGTATTTGTATTATTATTATTATTATTATTATTATTAGTAGTAGTAGTAGTAGTAGTAGTAGTAGTAGTAGTAGTAGTAATGGTAGTAGCAGTAGGAACAGTAGCAGCACAACCAATATCATGTACTATTTCTACTATTTTTAGGTATTACAACTGGTACCTAATACTATTACTATAATTAACGAAGGAGTTATAGTAGTTTTATTATTATTATTATTATTATTATTATTATTATTATTATTATTATTATTATTAGTAGTAGTAGTAGTAGTAGTAGTAGTAGTAGTGGTAGTAGTAGTAGCAGCAGTAGTAATAGTAGTAATAACGATAAAGTAGTAGTTGCAGTATTAATAGTAGTGGTATTAGCAGTACTAGTAGTAGCAGCACAACAAGTAAAATATATTACTTCTACTACTTGTAGATAATGTTTATTACACTTTTACTACTACTACTACTACTACTACTACTACTACTATTACTACTACTACTACATTAATAATAGTAATAATAATAACAACAACAATAGCAATAGAAAACAACAACAGTAATAATATAAGCCCACGTGTGGAGTATAACCTTGGCCTGACTCCTCCAGGTTCCTCGCTAACCTTCCCCGTCTGAGCCACGCCACGCAATGCCCTTCACCGCATCGCCCGCCGCCACATTCCATAACTTCCTTTCTCCAGGCGCCTCTTGTAATCTCCGCCGCCACTCTTAACGTCGCCAGAGTCCTTAAGATTGTATGGATGTCTTCCCCTTCCTCGTCGTCCTTCTCCTCCTCCTCCTTCTCTTCTCATCCTCTAATCCTAATATTTATCATCCTCGTCTCTTTGATGCTTTTCTTCTTTGTCATGATCCTCTTTCTTGGTCATATATTTTTATTTTAATTATTTTCTCTTCTTGCTCTTCTTCCTCCTCCTCCTGCTCCTGCTCTTTCTCCTTCTCCTTCTCCTTCTCCTCCTTCTCCGTCTCCTTCTCCTTCTCCTCCTTCTCCTCCTCCTCCTCCTCCTCCTCCTCCTCCTCCTCCTCCTCCTCCTCCTCCTCCTCCTCCTCCTCCTCCTCCTCCTCCTCCTTTAGAGTGAAGAGGCTTTTCTTGGAGGATAAATTTCTTCGATTAAAAAAAAGTTAAAGGCAAACACGTGATATTTTTTTCTTAATATGAGGTCAAATTCTGCTGCTAGAGAGAGAGAGAGAGAGAGAGAGAGAGAGAGAGAGAGAGAGAGAGAGAGAGAGAGAGAGAGAATGTTGGTGACAAATGCGTGTGTATTAAACATGTCGATCAATAAATACACGCATTATTCATTACGCGTTTTAGTGTGTGTGTGTGTGTGTGTGTGTGTGTGTGTGTGTGTGTGTGTGTGTGCGTGCAGTGGAATATTTGCATGTTTGTCTTGTTGGTGGCATTTTGTGGGTGTGTGTATGTTCTTGTTTGGAAGGAAATTTATGTGTTCGTTCCATATTGGAATATTGTTTGTGAAATGTAAGCTGGTCTTGATGGATTGAAGAGAGAGAGAGAGAGAGAGAGAGAGAGAGAGAGAGAGAGAGAGAGAGAGAGGGGGGGGGGAATAAACAAGAACTATATGAAGTGTACTTAAACGTAAAATACTAAAAAACAAAAAAAGTAGAAGAAAACAACCTGCATTGTATTTATCTATTTAATTCCTGATAGAGGTGTCTCCAAAACACCTTTACCTTTGTTACTTTACCTCCACATCTATGTTTCCTTCCTTTCTCTCTCTCCTTCGTCGTTTTCCTCCTTTCTATCACATTCTCTTTCTCTCTCAGTATTTCTTTTTCAAGTTGTTCTGCAGCCGAACCCCTCAAGCAGTTATTTTTTTATTTTATTATATATATATATATATATATATATATATATATATATATATATATTCTTCCCATTTTATTTAAGTTATTTTCTCTTCTTCCTCCTCCTCCTCCTCCTCCTCCTACTTTCCTTCACTTTCTCTTTGTATTCTTTCTCTTTCTCACTCTCTTCTGTCACTTCTATCTTTCCTTCCGCCATCTTCTCTTCTTAACTTTTCTAACGTCCAAACTTCCGAAACGTTATTTTTATCTCCCAGGCTTCCTTCCATTCCTTTATATCTGTTGTGGTCTTTCTTTCCCTCATTTATATCTATTACCGCCTCTGAAATATCTTCCACTTTTAGTTTTCTCTAACTTTTAAACTTCGGAACATTTTCTCATCTCATAAAGCCCATTTTTCCTATTCCATCCATGTTTCCCTATTTTCTTTTATTAACTCTTTGTATATTCTGCTCTGACATCTCTCTTTCCTAACTTTTATAACTTTGGAAACTCGTAACTTTTTTTTTCATCACATATATTCTATTCCCTCAATATTCTCTTTCCTCTTTCTCTTCCTCTTTTTTTTCAATCACTCCGAAGTTTATTTTATTGTTACATTTCATTTTTGTAACTTCTCGCTTTTAACCTTCGTAACCTTGTTCTCGTCTCAAAGTCTCCATTCACTCCCTCACGCATTGCCTTTTTGTCACCATCAGAGGCCTCAGTGAACTGTGTAATTACTCTCTTTATGTCTTTCTTTATGAGCCCCTTAAGTCTCAATCTTGGTTCCCTTCATCAGGTAGCCGAGTTTATGGAGCTGTGGAGGCGGGTGTAACTTTTATTTCCTCTATCATCATTAGTTTGAGAGTTTCGAGTGACTGAGCTTCATTGTTTCGGCTGATTCGGTAGGTTGTGATGCATAGCCAGTAATTACACTCCTGCTTGGACCTGTTGTTATTATTGTTGTTCCTGAGTTTGTTGTGCTGTTTCGGTGGTGTTCATTTTTCTGTTTTTTCTTTTGTTTCTCCCTTCTCCTATCCCTAAAACTGCTGGTGGGATGTGTAATTACTTTTGTGTTGTTATTAATGGGTGTTGCCTTTCATCTGTGTGTGTGTGTGTGTGTGTGTGTGTGTGTGTGTGTGTGTGTGTGTGTGTGTGTGTGTGTGTGTGTGTGTGTGTGTGTGTGTGTGTTTCCTACTGTTATTGTCATTGATATCGCCAGTGTTCCTTTTTCAATTCTTTACTTGAATTGGACATTGGGCACGTGTAGCCGTTGCTCAGTTTACTCAGTTCATACTAAAACACATTGTTGTTGTATTGTTAAAACCTGACAATTGAATAATGTGAATAATGCTTGGTGGTTGTTCCATTTGCATTGTATCCTAATGCATATTTTGCTTTTGGTATTTTTAGCACATCACAATGCTTAAATCGACGCAGCTGAGAGGGTGAATAGCGTGTGTATGACTGTATGGCGCTTGGTATTCCTCTTTGCCAGTATTTGCCGGCTCGTTGTATAGATAGATTACCGGTAGTACTGCTTTCATTTCTGCCTGTATATGTAACTAACTATTGTATTGGGAACTGTGTTTAGGTTAGGGGGAGTAATTGCCTTTTGACTCGATTACCATTTATTTGATAGGCCCACTGCCCCGCACCGCCCCCCACACCAACTGGCGGAGACTCACACAACCCATAGCCTGCAGTGCGTCGCCAATATTTGCACTTCCAGGAATCGAAAGGTAATGGTTGGCTAATTCGATAACTACCACGGCAAACACACCAATTTATTCCATAGTTGAGAAATTACAACTACTGGTCCGAGTGCAATCTGGTATTTCTGCACGCTGTTTCAGTCCGATGATTAGCAGCGAGTGATTAGCGCAAATGGACAGCGTAGTGATTAAAATCTCCACTGTTTTTTTTTTTTTTTTTTTTTTTAATGAGCTTTTTCCTCTCATTCACTGACACTTGACGGCTTAATCTCTCCAGACTCGAGCGAAAAGAAGAGCGGCAAGATTTTGTAATGAACGAGAAAGAAACTTAATTCGTCTTGACCGTGTGAGGATATGAGAGAGAGCGATAGATAGATAGATAGATAGATAGATAGATAGAGAGAGAGAGAGAGAGAGAGAGAGAGAGAGAGAGAGAGAGAGAGAGAGACAGAGACAGAGAGAAGAGAAGAAAACATACTGACTGACTGACTGACTGCATAACTGACGCACAGACAAACAAAACAACAGAAATACAGAGTGAGACGGAAACACAAATCTACACAAACAAAGATAAAAAGAAATAAAAGAATACGAGTACAAAATAAACATTACTGAAAAATTGGCGGACGCAGCGGGGGTGGAAACCTTAGTAAGATTAATGGCTTGAGCAGGACAGGCTGAGTGGGAGGCAGCGCGGAGTGGCCAGCGGGGACGTGGATGAGAAGGAGCAGGGGGCGAGGAGGGTAGAGGGGAACATTTCCTGTAGGA
This sequence comes from Portunus trituberculatus, assembly GCF_017591435.1. NCBI lineage: Eukaryota > Metazoa > Arthropoda > Malacostraca > Decapoda > Portunidae > Portunus > Portunus trituberculatus. The sequence goes on from NC_059302.1 coordinate 27,636,128, forward strand.
GGGAGGCGTGGAAGGGACGTGGGAAAATGGTTGGGAAGTGTGGACCGAGTTCTGAGCGGAATACTGAAACGGAAAGAGAAAAGATGCAAGGTTGTATAGGCATGGTTCAGCTCTCTCTCTCTCTCTCTCTCTCTCTCTCTCTCTCTCTCTCTCTCTCTCTCTCTCTCTCTCTCTCATCATGTCCGTTTTATTCTCCTCTGTCTGCTTGCAACACACACACACACACACACACACACACACACACACACACACACACACACACACACAGAGAGAGAGAGAGAGAGAGAGAGAGAGAGAGAGAGAGAGAGAGAGAGAGAGATTTAATTGAAAGGCAAAAAATCCAAAAAAAAGAACCTTTCAGAAAGCAAGAAAAAAAATTATGCAATGGAAAAGTTTGTCGTGGGAGCTGGAGGAAGAGAGAGAGAGAGAGAGAGAGAGAGAGAGAGTATCATAGACAGACTACTTTTATGCGCGGTAATGTAATGTTCTACCGTATGATGTACTGCGACCGTGGGTAGTGTTACTCCGCCACCCCACGGGACGCCACGCCAGTCGTTCCCAACGCAGCTTAGGGGACAAGCCCACGCTCTGCCTGGCAATCCGCTTGCCTTCTCTCTTTGACTGCTTCTACTGTCCTGTACAGCCAGTCTAGTTCTACAGTCTACAGTCTACAGTCACACTTCAATTGTCTAAATTGTAATTCTACATCATCACGCTTGCTACAAGCTTCATCTAGCCGTTACCGACTACTAGTCTCGCTCTGGCCACTGGCTTCTCAAGCCTCACGGCTATTCGCTACCAAGCTACCAAGCCTTCAGTACGCTGTGTATCCTACAAATAAACACAGGGAAGCTTCCCCAGTGTTTCTCTTCAATCACACCGGAACATATTGATGGTGCCAGAGGTACCAGGACAAGAGAGAGAGAGAGAGAGAGAGAGAGAGAGAGAGAGAGAGAGAGAGAGAGAGAGAGAGAGAGAGAGAGAGAGAGAGAGAGAGAGAGAAGTACATCTAAAGTTTCTTAATATCAAAAACCAGTTCGTCGAGATGTGTGTGGCATATTTACTGACTATCCAAATATTATCCCAACTTGTCAAACATACGAGGAAAAAAAAAATGAAAGAACCTACATTTCTTATTTCCCTTTCATTTTTTCCCTTTTCCTCTCTCTCTCTCTCTCTCTCTCTCTCTCTCTCTCTCTCTCTCTCTCTCTCTCTCTCTCTCTCTCTCTCTCTCTCTCTCTCTCTCTCTCGTCACAGCTTTTGAGGAAGGGAGCGAAGGAGGGAGGCATGGGAGGGAAAGGAAAGGGAAATTAGAATAGGGGAAGGAAGTCCTTTTAGCAGTAATGGGACGAAAAGAGAAAAGAGTCTCCGTGGGGAATAAAGAGAAGGAAAAGAGGAAAAAAGATAAAAAAAAAAGTTGTTGAGGAAAATGTGGACGATTAGCTGTTTTAATTGAAAGAGAGAGAGAGAGAGAGAGAGAGAGAGAGAGAGAGAATGGAAAGTTCTTGCTCACAGTTCGTTCACTCTCTCCTCATTTTCATTTAACTTGTTGCTTGTCCTCTCTCGTCTCCTCCTCCTCCTCCTCCTCTTCCTCCTCCTCCTCTTCCTCGTCCTCCTTCTCCTCCTCCTCCTCCTCCTCGTGATCTCCTTCGCTCGCTTAGCCTCAGAGGAGAGGAGGAACTGGAGAGGACGCTAAGAACTTATAGGAAGCTGGCGGGAAGGGAGAAATCTTTGAAGCTTCTGACTGTGCTCTTTACCTTTCCTCGCGAACCCTGGAGTGAAAGCGAATATAGTCTTGCATCCTCCTTGTCTTCCTCCTCCTCCTCCTCCTCCTCTTCCTCCTCCTCCTCCTCCTCCTCCTCCTCCTCCTCCTCCTCCTCTTCCTCTTCCTTTTCCTTCTCTTCCCGAGCTAATAAGCGTGGCGGAAGGACACTCACAGGAGAAAAAATGAGTTTGCATAAAGAGATAATGAAAATATTCAAGCAATCATGCCAAGAGAGAGAGAGAGAGAGAGAGAGAGAGAGAGAGAGAGAGAGAGAGAGAGAGAGAGAGAGAGAGAGAGAGAGAGAGAGAGAGAGATGTGAGGGGGGGGATGGTCCATGTATTCTTTTGTGTGGTTGTGAGAGCGACAGGTGGTGGTAGTGGAGGAGGTGGTGGTGGTGGTGGTGGTGGTGGTGGTGGTGGTGGATTTAATCAGTATCTTGAGTAAAATTAAATAATTCTTCCGTTGCTCTCTCTCTCTCTCTCTCTCTCTCTCTCTCTCTCTCTCTCTCTCTCTCTCTCTCTCTCTCTCTCTCTCTCTCTCTCTCTCTCTCTCTCTCTCTCTCTCTCTCTCTCCTGTCACTCTCTCCTCGTCCCCTCGTCAGCTCTCATTGTCACCCTCACGTCGCCACCCGCACCATCACTGGATAGTTTAATTGGAGGGGTGTTGAAGGGCCTTATCGCACACCAGTTACGCTCCTCACCACCACCATCACCACCACCACCACCACCACCACCACCACCATCACTGCCAACCCCACTAACACTTCCGCCGTTATCACCAACTAGTTAAGGGTGTTGTCTCTTTAAGCCGTGATTAAATGGCTTTTCTGTGTTCTGTCTCTGTGGAAAAGGTAACTAAGACACACACACACACACACACACACACACACACACACACACACACACACACACACACACACACACACACACCTGAAAAAAATCGTAGTTGTTTTTTTCTCTCTACAAGCGTAAAGGAAAGGTCAAAATCGAAAGCCTTATATGAAAAAAGAAGAAAAGCGATATTAGATATAAAAAAGAAAGCGAAATATCAAGAAACATGAGATAAAGCTAAGAGAGAGAGAGAGAGAGAGAGAGAGAGAGAGAGAGAGAGAGAGAGAGAGAGAGAGAGAGAGAGAGAGAGAGAGACAAAATATAAATAATAAAATCACTACAAAAAAAAAAAATCCTCAAAAAATTCCTGTTAATAGTCTTCCTGGTTCAGAGTTTTGAGTTCTGCTGTGGACAATATGAAAACCAAATAACAAACACACGTGGCGTTTCATTGCAATACTAGGAAGAGTTTGTGCTTGGAAGTGGCCTCGTTAAAATACACACACACACACACACACACACACACACACACACACACACACACACACACACACACACACACACACACACACACACACCTGAGTCATTTCCAAAAACTGCGCCAGGTGAGCTCTGCAATCGTCTCGTTACGACCACAGGTAATGGCTCCCCAGCGCTGACCAACGAGACGATTCCAACTGACAAACATATTACCAACGGGCGGCCGAGGTGAAGTGAAGGGCAGGTGACGATATGACGGATAGAGGAGGTAGCAGAAGAGTGAATGGGAGATCGTGATGATGGTGACTGATAAATAGAACGAGGGAATAAGAAGGGTAGGTATGATGGATAGAGGAGGTAGTAAAAGAGAGAATGGGAAGTGGTGGTCACTGTAGAGGAGCACTGATGGTGACTCAGAAGGTACCAGGATGAGGAGTAAAAGAAAGGTAGGTGTTATGGATAGAGGAGACAGGAAAAGAGATAAAGGATAATGACAAAGAAGATAAGAAGACAAAAAGAAGGATAGATATGATGGATACAGGAAACTCCAGAAGAGACAAAAGGAGGTCGTGGTATTTATAGAGAGAAAATGATGGTGACTATGAAGAGAATAGGAAGAAGAAGAAAGTAAAAGTAGATTAGCTGGTGTCAGGTATCTAAAAGGGAAGGGAAATGATGTTATAGAGGGAACGTTTGTTTAGTAATACGTAAGAATA